>NW_022631028.1:1813474-1997180 GCF_010015895.1 Lontra canadensis
GCTCCCTACTGAGCAAGGATCCTAACACAGAGCTCAATCCCAGGACCCTGGGATCATGACCTGAGCCGAAGGCAGTGGCTTAACCCACTGAGCCACGCAGGCGCCCCGTGTGCTTTAATTTTAACAGGAAAAGTCACCACCTCCCTTTTTCTTTAGGATCTCTCAAACTCCTTCCCTGAGTCCCTGCATACTGCCGGCAAATTGAGGACCACCTCAAATTCAGAGTCTTGGTCAAAATCCCAGTTGGCTCTTTTGCAGAAATTGACCAACTTTATGTGGAAATTTAGAGCACCAAGAAGGGCCAAAACTTCTCTCTTGAAATAGAAGAGCAAAGTTGGAAGACTTTCATTTCCCTATGTCAAAACTTACCATAAAGTTGCAATAATCAGGACAGTGTGTTACTGACATAAGACAGACATATTGATAAAGGGAACAGAATTGAGAGTCCAGAAATAAAGTCATGTATCTATTATCAACTGATTGATGAAAAGGGAGCCAAGAGAATTCAATGAGGGAAAATGATAGTTTTCAACACATGGTTCTAAGACAATTAGATATCCACATGCAAAATAAGTTGAACCCATTCCTGTTACCACAAACAAAAATTAACTCACAGTGGATCATAGAACTACATGTAAGAGCTAAAACTATGAAATTCTCAGCAGAAAACATGAGTAAATCTTCATAACCTGGGGACAGGCAATGGTTTCTTAGATAGGATCCTTAATCCCAAGTGACAAAAGAAAAGTGTAGCTCAAGTGGACTTTATCATAATCGAAAACTCTGGTGCTTCAGAGGAGATCAAGAAAGTGAAAAGATAATCTACAGAATGAGAGAAAGTATTTGCAAAGCGTGTATCTGACAGGGGACGTGTACCTAGAATATACAAAGAATCCTTAAAATTTAACAATAAAGGGGCGCCTGGGTGGCTCAGTGGGTTAAGCCTCTAGCCTTCAGCTCAGGTCATGATCCCAGAGTCCTGGGATCGAGCCCCTCATTGAGCTCTCTGCTCAGCAGAGGGCCTGCTTCCTCCTCTCTCTCTGTCTGCCTCTCTGCCTACTTGTGATCTCTGCCTGTCAAATAAATAAGTAAAATCTTAAAAAAAAATTTAACAATAAAAAGATAACTTAATTAAAAGTGGGCAAAAGACATTTGTCTGCAGAAGAAGACACACAATGGTCGAATGCAGATGGAAAGGGGCTCACAACTATTGGCACAGAAGTGCAAATCACACCCATGAGTTGCACTTCCCATCCACTAGGATGGCTCTAAGCAAAGCACAGAAAATAACAGGCATGGGGAGGATGTGAAGAGATGGCAATCCTTATACACTGGGCCTGGAGATGTAAAAGAGACACCCACTTTGCAACAATTTGACCATTTCTCAAAACGTTACAGATGAAGTTACTACCTGACCCAGCAATTCTACTCCTAAGGATATACACTCAAGACAAAAGATAACATAGGTCCATGCAGGCTAGCTAAAAAGTGCAAACAACTCAAATGCCCATCAACATTTGACTATATAAACTGTGGTATATCCATACAATGTAAGATTATTCAGCAATGAGAAGGTACGAAGTATTGATAATTGCTACACTATACATGAGCCATGAAGACATCAAGCTGAAAGGAAGATGCCAGTCACAAAGGACTGTATATTGCATGATTCTACTTATATGAAATGTCCAGAATAAGTAATTCCATAGAGACAGAAAATAGATTAGGAACTACTTAGGGCTGGGGGAGGGGGAGCTGGGGGGCAAGGGGGAGTGACTGCTAATAGGTATGGGTTTTCTCCTCGGGCTGATGAGAACGTTCTGGAATTAGTGGGGACAGATGCACAGCTCTGTGAATGCACTAATGACCACTGAATCGCACACTTTCTATAGATGAGTTGTGTGGTATGTGAATTATAGTTCCATGAAGCTATTGAAAAAACTGGGAGCCTAACGCGCTTCCCATGATTTCCCC
This sequence comes from Lontra canadensis, assembly GCF_010015895.1. Taxonomy (NCBI): domain Eukaryota; kingdom Metazoa; phylum Chordata; class Mammalia; order Carnivora; family Mustelidae; genus Lontra; species Lontra canadensis. Next base: position 1,815,449 of record NW_022631028.1, read on the forward strand.
ACCTAAGGACAGCTCTGATGATTCAGGTCAGAGGCTGGAGCTCAGTTGCTCTCTAACGCCTGGCCCACTCCTGCTTCTGTATGCCCCTGCTGTTAAAAATAGAAGTATCTTTATTCTCAAGGATGGGTATGCAGGCAGTGAGGTCCCATCAGACCCAGCGTTGCAATTAACGCAGTTGCCAACTCACACACCAGTCCTGCTTGGCACTTTTTAATACTCTCTGCGGGGGAGTCAGGCTTCCAGTTTGGGACACTTCTCAGAGGAGGCAGGGAAACCAGCAAGGGAACAGAGTTCAAGTCTTGATCTCTAAATAAGAATAATAGAGCCTGGGGAAGACGGTTGGGGGAGGTGCCATTGTTAATGCGGGACAAGTGTGACACTGAATTTCTCTCCTTCTCCTCAACTAATTAGATTTCCATTTTAATTAGTCTGACTCCATCTGCCATCCCTTCTTAAATCCTTTTACCAGCAGAAAGTGAGATTGCATCCCAGTCCAAACTTTCTATCCACCCAGGTTGGAATGGCAAAGAATTTACAGAAGTCAGAATGACAGAGGCTTATTTGTATAATTAATAACTCAATTAGCTAAGATATCATGGGCAATCTACATTTCAATGATGACATTGCCCCCTGCGTGTGTTAGCTCAGGAGAGCCCCACTTTAGGAAAAAAAAAAATGCTGGAAATGATGTTTCCGTATATCCCTGAGAATCCGGGGATATCAACTCACCAGGAAAAGCCAGGCAGAAATCTCAATGCATGACTTAAAGTGCTCGATTCCCACTGGCAGTTGGTTGCTCACGTGCTTTGTAGGAAAGAAGACTCTCAAATATCGAGTTTAATATAAATGCGTCTGCTCCCTACGTATTTTCCAAACTTTAAAGGCTGCAAGTTCTTTCCAGACTTCCAGTTACAAGAAGGGGAAAAAAAAAAAAAAAGGTTAATTGCTCTGATCCCCTAAAAGACCAGTGCAGACTAGCAAATATGTACACACACAAACATGCACACACAGAGCACCTTGCTATCATTTTTTTGAGGGGCTCGGATTTTTCATCAAGAATCTGGCAGGCTCGCCTGCTGGGTCCTGGAGTACTTTCCAGACTTGGAGCCACCCCCCTCATGCTTTCAGGCAGTACGTCATTCAGACCTACGTGCATTTCAAGTTCAGTGGCCAATCTGTAAATTGCCCAGGGGTTCTGGAGGGGGTCACCAGTATGAATGCTAGGGACGTTGCCTATAAACTATGAAATGAAGAGCCATAATTTGTCATACAATGTGCTTTTCTTCAGGAAATCTCTGTACTTGCACAGCTAGCTCTGAAGAGTTAACTAAAGATGTTGTAAAGACCTTAACATGAGGCCCAGAGGAAAAAGAGGAATATTCTTCCTCCTCCAACTCCACTTTGGAGTTCCGAATCAACTTCCTAATCCTGCTGTTTCTGGGCCAACCACCCCCACCCTTCTCTCTTCCCTTCCTAAGAACCAACTGCATCTCAGCCTGTTCTCTCTTGGCTCTGCCAGAAGGGAGCCCTCCCGCATGCCTAGGACCACCCACAGACTCCTGGCTCTGTTTGGACAGGAGGACCCAACTGCAAAGAGGGAACATCTCGCCTGTTTCCAAAAGGGGGTTGAGTCACCTTGGTTCAAGCAGTCAGAGCTGAGCAACGTTACGCCCCCGTCCTCATCGACAATGAGGGTATCCAAACAGCAGCTGATGGACCCAGGAATGCTTGGCTGGCCAGAGCCCTGCTACCTCTACAGGTGTATAAAACAGAATGACTTCCAAGGCCGACGCCCAGAAATCTGGATTCAGTAGGTCCTGGAATGGTAACTGAGAATCTAGAAATTTTTTTGGTTTGTTTTTGGACGCTTCCTAGGAAGTGTAGATGGAGAGCTGGGTTTGGGAACCACTGCTCTAGAACCAAGATGCTAAAGGTAAGCCTGTCAAAGAAGTGAGATGAGGAGGAAATACGAGAAAACACTCGCTTCTTGACATGTACAGCGCTGGATTCTGTCTGGGCGCCTTCGAGAGAGAGAAACCACCCACATCCTGTCGTGCATGGAGCTGGTCAGAAAGACAGGGTTTCTAAAAAAGGACAACTTTGGAAGTGAATGGACTTGGCTTTAGTTCTACCGCTCAGGCTGACAGACAGACACGAGTTCCAACTCCCCCTCTGTGACTTAGGAGCCGGGAAACCTTAGGCAAGCCTGAGCCTCAATTTCCTCAGGTCAATGGTGAGGCCGTCGACAGTAACTATAGTCGCTAACAACTTTATTGTGTGCATTTTGTGCTGACTGCCATCCTAATATCCCAGATGTGAGTTCGCTGGGGAGGTGTGAGTAGAAAGGAAGACATTTCACGTAATGTGCTTAGCATACCACCTTATGCGTTGTTACTGAGTAGCTACTCTTAGGATTTAACAGTTTTACGGTTGCATTTGACCAGAAAGATAACAGCCCTATTGTCTCCTTAAACTGGAGCATAAACTTGCACTTGTCTCCAGTCAACAACCTCCTGGTCACCGCAGCCCTCTCCCGCACCCCTTGCCCTGGCTTCTGATATTGCCCTGGACATATACCTCGAGGTTCTGGCACAAAAGGTCTTGGTAAAAATAAAACTATTCTCATGGAGCAAAATGCTTTCCTGATAGACATTCATACTTCAGATATAATTTATTTTTTGGACCAATTACTTAGCAGAAGGGTTGAGGATTAAAAAAGAAAAGGTTAAGGGAAAGCAAAATTCAAGTCTGTAAATGTGGGTAAAATTTGCATATCCTTTTAGGGTAGGGATCTTCATCTGAGAATCACGGACACCTTGGAAAAAGTATTATAATCCATGCATTCTCTTTCCAGAAAAGTCCTATGTGGGCATGCACACACATAAAATATTTTGCATTTTATTTCAGGGGATTTGTTCCACCCAGGGCCATCAATGGATACCCTTGAAAAACCAGAGTCTCTAAGTTAAAAATCCACCAAGGGCTGGAAAACTCTTTCTGTATAGAGCCAGATGGTAAATAGTTTCAGCTTTGCAGATCATGTGGTCCCTGTCACAGGTCCTTAACTCTGCCATTGTAGAGGGAAAGCCGCCACAAAGGATAAGGAAACAAATTGCATGGCTGTGTTCCAATAAAACTTTATTTACAAAAACAGGAGGTGGGCCAGATTTAGAGTATAGTTTATTTTGCTAAGTCACTGTGGGCCAAAACTCACTCTGGGAACATAAAGGACCAGAGCCTTAGCTATGCTAAGGACCACAGTATGAGAGGTGGGAATGCCTTTTGCTCCGCAAGCCCCCTCTGTTCTCGCTGAGCACCTTCCCGGTACACTCCTCTAAGTGTCTAGGAGGGGGGCAGTTCCACAGAGGCCCACTTACTTCTCACCCATTTCTGGAACCCAGGCCCTCAAGCACCAGGTCTTCTGGGCTGTTTCCATGTAAAACCCCCTTCTCTATAAATTTCTCTGGAATATGGAGTTCCACATCCCCTGCTAGGATGTGAAACACAGAGTAGTATCGGTTCATCTCAAATCGGTTTTGCAGGGGATAGAGAAAAAGAGTAACCTCGCTTTAATCCCAGAGCAGGCCTGGGTTGTCCTGAGTAAACTTACATGAGTCACTTAAGTGTGCTTGCCATGGCGGGGGGAAACGGCCTTATTAGTTTTGACAAATGTCATGAGAAAACACCACATCTTTACATGTGCATGATTAAAACCTAATCTCCAGACAGCAGGAAGAGAAAGCCACTCTTTTCCCCCTGTGGTCATGTTTTTTTAAAGAACCTTTTAAATAATACACAAGGCTGTAATCAGATGCTACCCAAAGACAGAGAAGACGTTATTAACCACAGAAGAGCCTGTTTCTCGTCCCTCCCCTGCTATCCTTGTCGTAGCCAATGCACGGGATATGCTTGTGGGCCGCAGACTACCTACGGGAGCCTCACCCCGGACTCCCTCTCAGGTAACCAGGTCCCTGCAGCGTGGCTGAAGACGCCCAACAATCAGGCAAAGATGGAAATCAATGGATGGAAAAACTCTTGCAATGTTGAAGCCTAGCTCCCCAGTTGCTTATGTTTGCCTAGGAATGGCTTCCTCTGGTCAAGTATGTCCCTGCTGATTGGGTTGGGTTGGGGGAGGGGCTGGAAGGGAGGATGTTCTTCCTCCAGAGAAAACAGGGAGCTAAAGAACAGTGATGTGCACTAGTGGAGTCCGGACCCCAAAACCACTCACCACAGGATGAGCACATTCAGGGCCCGCTGAGTCTCCGCCGTAAAAGCTTACAACACTGCCGTGATCTAACAGTGGTAAATTCTTGAGCTCAGTCCATTTAAAAACATCCCAAGGGACATTACCACAAAGGAACTTTGGAGTAAACAAGGGGGTATTTGCAGGGTCCTCCCCCGCCAACCCCCACAGCCACAGACATGCAGAATGCTGAACAATGGGACACCTGGGTAGCTCAGTCGGTTATGCCACTGCCTTCGGCTCAGGTCATGATCCCAGGATCATGGGATTGAGTCCCGAATGGGTTCCTTGCTCAGTGGGGAGCCTGCTTCTCTCTGCCTCTGCCTGCCACTCTGCCTGCGTTTGCGCTCTCTCTCTCTCTGATAAATAAATAAATAAAAATATTTTTTTAAAAAATGCATCCTTCAAGGAACAACTTGAATTCAGGTTGATCGCCACCTCACCTCCTGACAAGACATGTATGTCTGTCTTCTAAGCATTTACATTTGTTGACATCACCAAAAGAATGCTAGATGAAGCGACCCTTTTACTAGATAAACATTTGGTTTTGATAAGGGAAGTCCATTTTTTCTAAATGGAAACACCCCAAAAGGCCACCATTACATTCCTCCCCCCCCCCACTGGAGGCACGTCCCAGAGAGGTCTCCAAGACCCCAGCAACTGGGCGTGCTCCAGGCTTGGGCCTATCACACCAGGGAGGGGAGGTCTGCCCTGTGCTGGGAAGCCATGTTTGGTTTTCCTCTCACAGATCTGTCTGAGTTTCCTAATTAGGAAGAAGCCTGGAGAACATCAAGAGGTCAAATATTTATTCTCGGAGAAGAGGCCAGGCTTGCCTAATATGCTCTCCCGATGGGTAGGTGAGTCACTTCCAAAAGCAGCAAGAATCACAAGCTGCTGAATTTATAAATGGCTGCAAACCCCAGTTGTTAGGACCTCCTCCCCTAAAGCCACAGGCCTCCCGCTCACCAACCCCGTTGCTTGGGGGGGCGGGGGGGGGGCTCTGTACAGCAGGAGGGCAGGACTGTGCTCCTTGAGAGGTCAGTCCCAGTCACTGCCACTTCGGAGAGCCTATGACTGTTTCTCTTCCCTAGAGTTGGCTCGGAAGACCAGCTGTCAGCCTGGAAAGGTTATTACCTTCAAGAATGCTAGGTGTCTAAAAGATAAATAGCTACAGGCCCTACGATGCTGAAGTCTTTGTTTCCTTGGTCCCAGAGTTCTATCCCCTCCCCTACAGTCTGCTCCTTCTCTCTGCCTCCTTCCCCTCTTCCTCCTCACCCCACCCCTATACCTTTGCACCAATCATCTAAGTTCCTTTGAAGAAAGCAACACTATTTTCTCCTTCCTGGTCTTTAATCTGTCACTAATAGGGATCAGTATTTTCCAGTTACATAAAGAGCGCCTGTGTGGCTTTATAACATATGCTGACAAATCATTTGGCAAACGCTTTCTTTTGTTGCAACAAACTGCACTGGGGAGGACTGTAGCATTGGCAACCAAACAGGAACACTCTTAATGAAGCAACAGAGATAAGAAATCCATCTCGATGCTGACTGCAGGCTCTGGGGAGCCAGAGTCATATTAAAAAGGAAAATTGTGATCTATTGTATAGGAGGGATGTCTGCTGGAATGGTTTCCAGATGGATCCAGGAGGCTCCAGAAGAGAGGTTACTGAAGAATCGTGCAAGGTTCACATGGAGGGTGCTGTTAAGCCACGGTTTATTTTGGAGGAATTTGCCCCAGTTTCATCAGTGTAATTAAGACTTTATAAAGTGTTCCCTCCAGCGGGACAGCGGACCAGGTCAAATGGTGGTAAGTCGTGGAAAGCACTCCCGCTTGAGAAAAGCTAACGCTTCATTTATTAATAACGAAGATTACTCAGAGTCTACTATGTGTCAGGCCCTATGCTAAGCCCTTGGCATTCATTAGGGAGTAAAGCAAGATGCCGCCCTTACAGTTAGTGCAGGGTGGGAGAGGGATAAACAGACAAGAAAGAGAGACCAAATAAGTCAGTAAACCATATATGTGTTAGAAGATGGTTAAGTGCTCTGCATGAAAGAAAAAAAGCATACTAGAAAGGCTGGGAATCCCAGGGAAGAATATGGTGGGAAGCAGAAAGAGATCGTCCAGGCTGACTAAGCAAAGACTTGAAGAAAGTAAAGGTATTCCAGCAAAAGGGAAATCGGATGCAAGTGTCCTCCGGCCAGAGCAAGCACAGCACGTTCTGGGAACTGCCAACAGTCGGCTGTTGCTGGGGCACTGAGTCTGAGCAAGTGGTGGCGCCTGGGAACGGGAAGGAGGTCGGGGTGAGAAAAGGGGCTGTTGACCCTGTGGTGACTGCAAGGTCACTGAAGGACTTTGGCTTTGAGACTAGGGGAGATGGGGTTGTCACTGGAGTCTTCCCATTCAAGGCCTGACGTAGAGTTTCCAAATATCCCTCTGGAAGCTCTTGCTGGAACCCAGGCAAGAGATGGCAGTGACAGGACCAGGGGTGTGCTGGGGTCACGGTCAGCGTCTGCGTATCTGCAGGCAGAGCCTGTAACACTTCTGGGTGGGCTGAGCGTGAGAGGTCAGAGGCAGAGAAGAGTCCAAGATGACCTCCAAGCTTCTGGGCTGAGAAATGGATGAGTGAAACGGTCATCGAGGGACATGGCGAAGTTGCAGCTGGAATGGGGAGAAGATGAGGAATCCAGCTCTGTACATGTTCAGCTCCCTTCGCCTAGCGGTCATCCAAGAAGAGAGTCGGAAGGAGACAGCCACGGAGTCCAGGGAGAGGTCTGAGCTAGAGACACACAGCTTCACGGTGGCAGCATCTGGAGTGCTCAGAGCTACAAGAAGGGCGAGCTCACCGTCCTTCCAGGCATTTTAAGGACACAGCCACCCTGATCCAGGAAAGGGTTTGGATTCCCCTCTCAGTCCAGTCCTGAATCAGGAGCCCAGCAAACAAAATGCAGCCAGAAGCGGAGAAGCAGCCACCCCTCGCTTGTCAAACCGAAGTCGGGGTCAGCTAAGAATGTGCCGAGAGAGTTTCTCAGAAGCTTTCATGAAGCGTTCAGAGACAGGACAGTCAGTGACTCCTGCTTATTTTGAAAATTATATGGTGCTTCCAGAGAAAGAAGATAATGGGAAAAAAACAGCAGGAGCTGCAGAGCTCCAGTGCACAGTCAAAACAGGCAAAATAACCAGTTACCTGAATTCAATCCTCCCTCCTCCCCCATCACTAATTTCAATTCAAGTCCTATTTCCTGTGCCTACTAAGTGTTCAGGTCTCCCCCGGAGAAGGCTCTCACCTCCCCTCTCAAGCCCCTGGAGTTCCCGGGAGGCATCTTAGAAAGATCTACCTTTCCAATGCAAGAAGCACTTTATTTATACTTCTCATAAAACTCTTCACGTTTTTATATATTGATTGATATATACTTTGTCTTGTTTCAGGGAGAATTTGAGGCAGCTTATGAAAAGACATAAAATACAAGATGGCATAAATTTAAAATAGGAACAAAAGGAAAAGAGAAATGAGGACGGCGACATAAAGCGGATCCAAGAATGAGGCTGAACTGCATACCGAGAAGATGTATGGGCCACAAACTTGGCTCTAAATTTGTAGCAGCCGATGTGGAAAAGGAAAAATGACATAATTACACAACTCGCCGTGTCCAAAAAGTAAAATCCGTCCAAATGCTCTGGAAAAATTAAAACACTCCCATACGCCCTAGATAACATCTCTCTATCCCTTCCTCCCTTCAGGCACCCAGCTCACGACTTGTCTCCAGGAGCTACTCAGTGTCTGCAGAGAGGGAAATGAATACGTGAGCAAATCAGCTCATTCACCCCCTCATTTACCATCATCCCCTTACCCCAGGAATGCTTCCCGAGCATAAACTCAAACTCAGTGGCAGGCACTGAACTAGGTGCTGGGGACAGACTGGTGAGTAAAACAAACAGGGTTTCTTCCCCGGGTGGGGAGGGGGCTTATCTTCTAGTGAAGGAGGGTGAGAAAACACAAGTAAGTGTACAAATAAAATAATTACAAAGTGCCTCATGTTATGAAGGAAAGAGACAGGAGGCTGAGGTATAAATAATGAGAAGTAAAATACAGCCTGTGAATGGGTGTGCTTAGGTAGGTCGAAGAGGTAAGAATGGCTGAGGCCCGAAGTAAGAATGAGGTCGCTAGGTGAAGAACCAGGGAGCTGACTGAAAAGTCCTGTGCAAAGGTCCTGAGGCAGAAAAAAACTTGGCATGATTCAAGTACAGCCGAATGTGGCCAGAGATCACAGTGGCTCAAGTATATATAGTAGGCAGGGCAGAAAGTGGTATGAGTTGACCACTGGCAAATCAGATCACACAAGGCCATGTAAATCTTAGAAAGAATTTGTTTGTCCTAAGTGCAACGAAGGGTTTTAAGCATGGGAATGATATTCAAGGTAGGTTTGAAAGATCACTCTGGCTACATGTGGGAGAACAGATAGGAAGGCAGGAGGCAGGAATATCAGTAAAGAGGCTGCTTGTTGTCTGGGCCAGGCATGCACCTGAGGAGTAAAAATAGGAAAAAAAAAAAAGAAAGCAAGCAAGCTGGGAGAGGAGTGGTGGTGAAGAAAGGGGGTAGGTTACAAATGAAATGAAAAGGATCTGGCAAGTAGTTTGGACAGTGAAGGAAATCATTAAAGGAAGGAGTCAAGAACAGCCCAAGGTTTCTAAGGCAGAGATGACGACAGTATAACACCAGCTCAGGGAAACCGAGGCCCCAGCTCTCCTGGGCTCTGGGCGAAGCACTTGGTCTGAATTATCTGTACCACCATCTCAGCCACTCTGTATGGTAGGTACTATTATTACCATCTCCACATCACTGAGGAGGACAAACAGATAGGAAACATCTAAGATCCAAAGTCCATTCTTTTAAGAATTAAGAACATGATGAGAATCTTGTGTGTGTGTGTGTGTGTGTGTGTGTGTGTGTGTGTGCACGCGCGCACGCATGCGCTTAACACAGTTGTCTGGTACCTCCCAAACTTCCCGAATTAGGAGAAGAACAGGATGAGAATCGTGTGTGTGTGTGTGTGTGTGTGTGTGTGTGCATTCGCTTAACACAGTTGTCTGGTACCTCCTAAACTTCCCGAATTAGGAGCCCAGAGGTGGGGCCCAAGCATTCGTCTTCTTCAAGAGCAGCAGGCATGACTCCGCGAACCACAGTGGGAACTCAGGCTGGGCTCCGGCTGCTGAAGACACATGGCACTGTGTGGCCACGTCCCCAACAACAAAAAGGTATGTTCAAGCTACAAGTAACTGCTAAGAACATGGGAATAATCATTCCTTGTTTTCATTTTTGCCTTCAACAAGGTCTTAAGTGCTAAAATGTAGCCAACTGTTCCTCCAGTTCTTCTTTTAGCAAGTGGTAGGGATGGGGGAAGGGAGAGAGGGGGCACAACGACCCGGGAAGGAGGATGAGACCTACTTGTCATAGTGTTCCAGAATCTTTCTTAGAGGCTCAGACAGGAAGTGGAGCTTGCAGATTTTTCAAGGGTACATGTGCGGGCTTAGACTGCTTTCCAAATTTAGAAGTCTTTCACCAGACTGTTCCAGATCAATGGCTTTCTAGGTTTTACCAGTCTCCGAGAAAGACAATTCTATCACCTGCTCTGGCAATGAATTCCCATTGTTGGATCCCTTTGTCTCAAAGTTCCTTCCTGTATCTAACTTAAATCCCAGGAGCTGTTATTTAAACTCATTTCCTCCTTAACTGCTAGCGGATATTTAAAAGGGTTGGCCTTGATCTTCTTTGAAGCAATCCTTCACGTGAAATAATAAAAAAGACTTTTCTGTATTGGGGGGGAAAGAAAGGAGTACATAAACGTGGAAAAAAAAGAAAAAGGAGAAAAATCCCTCTCAACTTTCATTCCCAGGCGTGGTCTTCCAAAAAAACATAAAATGATTTATCACATACATATGTTAGCATCTGGAGTGAAACTAAGAACTATAATTACAATTGGATAATTGGAATTGTTGAATTTTGAAGCTGGAAGGAAAAGGACAGTTAAAAATATGTATGTATTCTTTATTAACCATCCACTATAATTTAATTAGGTTTCCTCATGTCAACTTCCCAGTCACCTTTCAGGAAAGGATCAACTTGCCCCCCCCCTTTTTTTTTTTAAAAGGATTATTTATTTTAGAGAGAGAGCACAAGCAGGAGGGACAGAGGAAGAGAGAGACTCTTAAGCACGCTCCCCACTAAGTGCAGAGCCCAACACAGGGCTCGATCCCACGACCCTGAGACTGTGACCTGAGCTAAAACCAAGAGTCAGATGCTTAACCAACTGTGCCACCCAAGTGCCCCTCGATGTCCCCTTCTGGATGCAGGTGAAGAAACTAGAGCTGAGGGGGTTCATAAGGTATGTCCATGGCCACTCTGCCCAGCTGTGCAAGAGACAGAAGTCAAATTCTAAGATGCATTTAGTGGGGACTGCAAAGTGGCAGTTCTCAACCAATGGCAATTCCACTCCCCAGGGGACAGTGGGGAATCTCTGGAAACATTTTTGTTTGTCCAGCTGGGAGGAGAAGGTATTTCTGGCATCTGGAGGGTCATCTAGAAGCCAGGGATGCTGTTAAACACCCCATAATGCACACGATAAGCCCCAAAGCCAAGAACTAACGGACTCAAAATGTCGATAGTGCCAAGATGGAGAAACTTTGCCTTAGAAAATTCTCCAGTGAAATCCCTCACTCCTGACAGATTGAAAAATGGAAGCACAGACATTTAATAGGAAAGATGTTTATATTTCTCAACTTAATAACTTATTGAATTATTATCTTCGGCTACCTGCAGAAGAGTTTACCTTCCTACAAAAAGAAAAAAAAATCTGATTCATTTTGTTTGGCATTTCATAGATGTCATGAGAGATTTTTTTTCTCAGAAGCACTCAAGGAATAAGTATGATTCATTTCCTTCCAAGGCCAGTGGGAAGCCTTGCTTTGAAGGCGCTCAGCTGTTACTGCCTGGTTCTTCTGAAAGAAGCAGGCTGGATTCAAAGGAGAGACCACCAAACGGTCGCTCTCTGGGAAGGTCTTCACGTGGTGGCTGAGAGCCAGGGGTCCAGAACCAACTGGTCTACCCTGTGAATCCCAGTTCCACCATTTATCAATTGCACAACCTCAGGCAAGTTACAAAAACTCTTTGTGCCTCAATTTCCTAACCTGCCAAGGGCAGTAAATGAAAGTCTGAATTTTGTATAGGTATCACGAAGACTAATAGAGTAAAATGCTTACTACAGTGCCTCCTTCTGAATATTTGCTGCTGTCATTATTACGATTATGAACAGTATTCTTATTCCCTTGGTGAAATAGGAGAATGGCAGGAAGTTCTGGATTTGAGAAGGATTTTACGAATAGAGACGAATGTAAGAACTGTCCCTTTCCCCCAAACTCAACTGTGGGCATTACCGTTTCTTAGAAAAGGAACACTGCTCGCATGAATGACAGATACAGATAGGCCCTTCGAACCTGCTGCAAAGGCTACCTGAGCCAATGGACAGATACATAGTTAAACTGCCCGTGCACTTACTGTGTGCCACAAACGACACTCTCCATAACATCACACCTCAGCTGTTATTCCTAACACCGGGAAGTAGGCACTCTTTCACAGCTTCCTCTTACCAGTCAGGGAAAGAAAATCTCCTGAGATGAAGAACCATGCCCAAGGGCACTCAGCCTGTTTACGACAGTACCAGGACCAGAATGCAGGTGCGCTTGACTCTGACCTGAGTGTTTAACCACAGTTAGATCGCCTCTGCCTGTCTTTTAACCCGGGAACAAAAGCACAGTGTGATCCAGGGATGCATGACAGTGAACCAGCTGGTGGACTTGATGGACGTGAACAACACACAGTGTTCTTGGATATTTTTTTCTTTTTGTCTGCCACATTTTTCTGTAGGCTGTCCACTAAGTGCTGTAGCTTAAAGAGGCCTAAATAAAGCACACGCACCCAAGGACACCTGCTGAGATGCCTTCTGGAGAGCATTTGGTCTGCCCAGGCCCTGGAGAACAAAGGAGGAATTGTATAAGCCATATTTGTCTTGGAGGCTCCAGAACTATGCCGCTTCTAAAAAGGGTGGCCCCTGCAAGACTGGGGAGGTGGCCTGCATGGGAGTGATGAGTCCAGGGCTGGGCCAGACGCTCCGATAACTGGCACTCCTCTCCCAAAGTCCAGGCTTGCCTCCCAGCGGGGAAGTCTGCTCCCTCCGAAAAGTCTACACCAATACCCCTTTGCAGCTCCCCATGCAATACCTCTGTGGATAACACCTCATGTTCAAAGCCAAAGGTTATAGGAACTTGGCAGTCCTGGCATGGAGCCCAGGAAGGATGCTCTCCAAAAAGCAGAAACCGGCCCGAACAGTTTCATAAGTCAGAACAGGCATGTCTGCCAGCCACCGCTGAATCCACAGGTCAGGCATCATCTGGGAGTTCGGCAGGGGTGTGTGGGGGGGTGCGATCTAGGAAGTCACCAAGTCTAAGCACAATCTCCAAACCACACAGGTGATGCCAGGCTCAGGAGCCAAGACTCAAAATGCATGGGGAGAGCAGGATGCTTCTGTGTCCAGGTGGTGCAGAAAATCATGGAACGGGTTTGGAAGGAGACATTGCCTGGAATAGAACATTTCTTTTCAGGACAAAGTGGGACCAGGGTCCAAGAAGCCCAACACACTGTTCAATGGGATAAATGGAGCTACTTTCACTCCTTTTATGGTGTGTGTGTGTGTGTGTGTGTGTGTGTAGTGGGCAAAATTCTTTCAGTTTTTATTTTAATTCCACGAGTTAACATACAGGGTAACATTTGTGTCAGGTGTACAATATAGAGATTCAACACTTCCATACAACACCCCAGGGCGCATCACAAGTGCCTTCCTTAATTCCCACCACCTGTTTCACTTATTTTCTGGACTCATACCCATCACCCTATAGACACCTACCGATTTCCTGGTCATACAGAAACTAGCTCTGTATCACTCGCTTAGGAAAACCCCATGAGATGTAAATATCTACCCATTTATATGTTCTAGGCAACTGGCAAAGGGCTTTAAAAAATATAACTCTGTGAGTTAGGCACAATTATCTCACTTTACAGGTGAGGAAACTGAAGTTTAATTTGCTGAAGGTCACACAGCTAATAAAGTACAAAGCCAGGATTCAAGCCCAGATTTCCCTCATTCCCACCTCTCCCACTCAGTCTTGATAGTGCCTCAGGGATCAGGCCACACACAGCCTAAAGCCCAAAGAAGTATCAACAGCAGCTTCCAGCCATGAGAGTTACGGATCTCCACACAATCTCCAGTCAAAATGCGAGGGCCTCGTGTGTGCACGCTCCTCTGTCAGGATCCTAGTCTGCCAGTCATCGCACAGACCAAACCAACAGTGATTTAACCAAGAGACAGGTTATTTCCCTCTTGGTTCACAGTCTGAGGCTACGCAGACCAGGGCTGGTGCAGAGATTCCATGGGTTCAGGGACCCAGCCTCCTACTCCTCTGTTACGCCCTCATCTTTGCAGTGTTGCTGTCGTCACAAGTCGGTGATGCCTCACTGCCACCACGGCCACATCCCTGAAGCTGGGAAGCAGGAGACAAAGGAGGAGAGGAGGGCTTCCCTCCTCCTTCTGAGACTGTGACCCAGTAGGTTCCCTCATCCATTGGTCACACCTAATGGCCGGGACGCCACATGGTTGCAAGGGAGGCTGGGAAATGTAGTCTTTGTCCTGTGGCCTCCTAAATTTCAGCATGGAAGCAGACTGGCAGAATGGATATTTAGAGAAGATAGGCAGCGTCTGCCACAAAGTAGTAAGTCCTTAGCATGACAGACAAGAAGAGAATTAGCTCTGCTCCTTAGTTCTGCAGAGGACCCTTTCCTTCCAGCTGCACAGAGCAGTAAGAAAGGAGGGAAATGACAAGAGTGACAGGAAGCAGTGTGAGGACTGCAAAGTAGAAGGTGTGAAAAATAGAGGCGAAGGGACAGAATGATGTCCTACTGTTGATCTGCCCCCACTCCAAGAAATCACACTTGGCATCTACTTCCCGCACAGAAGAACAACTTGGAAGGGAGCAAGCCCATTTCAGGAGGGATCGCCCTCAGAGCAGCCCAAACCCTAGAAGCTGAGCCCACCCCGGGCTCTCCACGGCCCTGCACAGACACTCACCCTTGAGCAACCTCATCCGATGGCCAGAGTTATTTCCAAACACCAGCACACAGGTGGTCCTTTCGTTCTTCTTTCTGAACTCAGGTAATTATCCCCTCTTGCTTTCGCTGGAAGAAAAGCCACCTACTCTAGGGCACTAGAATTTCTGATGTTCTGAGGCTTTTCAAGAAATATTAGGAAGTGACGAGGTCAGGATCAAGAGAGATAAAAATGGAATTTCTCAAAGATTAAAGAGAAAAACAATAATAACTGTAGTAAGATTCATTATTTCAATGTGCCAGGCACCATGTTTAAATGGTAGAGATAATAATAATATAGAAACATATAATAATGTATGGTGTATGTTCCTTCAGGCTCAAATGATCCATTTTACAAAAAAAAAAAAAAAAAGATACGGAGACTCAAATTGAGCAGGTGTCCCAAACACGCACAACACGTACAAGTAAGAGCTAAAGCTTGAACCCAGGCTTCTCAGGCTCTAAAATCATTAAGCAACGCTAGCACCTGTCTACACTGCAACCACTCCACCCCCAACATTGCCTTAGCAGTCGCGGTGCCTAGAGCAGATAAAAGCTGTTTCAATACAGGGAAACTTCACTCTGTAGCAGAGCATTTCTAGGAAGCAGCACTTAGTCTTTATTTAAAAAAAAAAAAATCATAATTTAAATGAGCTCATCATTTTAGAGAATATTCTGGTAAAGCCTTTTGCAAGCATAAGAGACTCCTTTTGCAAACTGTGTACCTGATAACTCATTGTTTTGCACATATTTATTTTCAGACATGGTATTCAGTTCCTTTCAAAGGGGGAGGTATTTACATCTGTAGAGCTTTCAATTATATTGTAGCTGTGGTTGGATTATAATCATTTGGGAACTGGCCGTCCCATTTCTGGATCATTCAAAAAGCTGAATTTTTCTTTCTACCTGAGAACTAAATGTAAATAAGGGAGGCAGGTCAGCTGGGTAGGCAGCAAACCGCACAGCAAATGCCCCACCTGAAAGGGCCCCGGGTACGGAATTCCAACCAGCCTCTCAATGCTGTGAGCCCCAGCATGAAACCACCAATTCATAAACATTAGCAACTGATCCCGTCCTTTAAGAAAACCTACACAGGCCAAACACACACAGTACAGGTGTATCGCTGCCTAGGGCCACCGTTCTGCACCAGTGTTTTGTTTTGGGTTACTTGAACCTTGGGCTGTTTTGTGAATTTCACTGATGATGAGAGTGAAAGAAAAGACAGAAGGAACACGGATGGAGATTAAGTGGACCGATCTTGGAGTCGGCTAGATCTAGACTCCACTCTTTAACACCTAAGTAACGACCTAAGTAACTGCCATGAGTGCTTAGCCTCTCTAGGTCTCTGTAAAACGGGTCTAATGGTCTCTGTAAAATGTCTAATACCCACTACAGGGGTGCTAGGAGGGTTCAATGTGACATGGCATAGCATTTAATATATGATAGCTAATTTTATCGGTACATTTATTTTCAGGGCACTGGTCTTCTAACCATGTGCAAAGCTATCAAAATCCCTTCCAACATCTTAAGAAAGATCCTCACGAGGTGGGTCCAACGACAGTTCAACCTAGGCCAAGAGAAGCAAGCCAACCCGCAGGGCTGTCAGCACAATAAGGCTTAGTTCCTTCTCTGGCCAAGTTCAGATTTCCAGATATCTCAGATAAGCAACAAAATCACTGGGAGCTAAGGAACCTCAAAGATCATTTTACAGACCTCTACCTTATGGATCAGGAAACTGAGGCACAGTCGAAGTCATCCAAGGTTAGAGCAAGACCCAGATGGACACTCACAACAAGCCCTTTTGATACGGCAGTCATTTCCCCTCTGTACTACCAGGTGCCACCTAGGTGACATCTACAGTCTACAGTAAGATATGAAAGCATGGACCCACCTCTCAGTTTCAAAATCGCACTTGTCCAGAGGGTCCAAGACAATCATCCAAAGCCATGGTGGGAACACAGAGCTTACCAGGAAAGGTAAAGCTCCTCCCTTCTGTCCCCACACCTGATAATCCTTCCTTATTAAATAAGTGCCCCTCCCCACAAATGGAAAAAAGCTCTGTGTAGCTCTTGTATGCTTAATACCCATAGTTTATAGATTTCCTTGGCACTTTCATGACACCTCTAGCACCATTTCACATTGTCCTCTTCCCAGGTACTGTGAGTCCGTAATGTTCATGAGACCATGAGAGGAGGACACAGAGAATGATGATAATTTCTCCTTTTGTCATACTGTGGCAAGTACAGGAGAGTCCATTAGTCCCCATCAGCAGAAACTCACACTTCCCCGAGAGCCCTGAGAAAGCAACTTTCAATAATATAATCAATTCAGGTATAGTGAAAATAAAAATACTCCTGGGGCACCTGGGTGGCTCAGTCAGTTAAGTGTGTGCCTTTGGCTCAGGTCATGATTGCAGGGTCCTGGGACCTAGCCCCATGTCAGGCACTCTGCTCAGCTGAGAGCCTGCGTCTCCCTCTCCCTCGGCCTTCTGCTGCCCCTGCTTTGCTCTCTCTCAAAAAAATAAACAAAATCTTTTAAAAAATTAAAAATAAAAATACTTCTAAGGTAGAGCTATAATAAATCTGTGCTGATATATAATTGGCACTTTATCAGTATTAATTAAATCAAGGCTGAAGAGAGAATTAAACAAGCTAAGTATACACAGAATTTTTTTTTAAGAGGGAAAGAAAATCCACCACCCAGACACAACCATAATTACCATTTTGGTCTATTTCTTTTCTGTCTTTTTTCCTATGTGTATGCATTATTTTAAAAAATAATGAGAAACTAAATACACAATTCTCCCTTATTAATATATCATAAGCATTTCCCGTATCATAAAAATCTTAGTCAACAACACTTTTAGTGGGCATATTATTTAAAGATATTAATATTCCAGTCTCCTGTTGCTAGAATGTTTTATAACCTTATTGCTACATATTTATGTTATTTCCAATTTGTAATTATAAAAAATAACATTGTTATAAATACCTAAGCATTTCAGCTTTTTTTTTTTTTTTTTCCTCTTCCTTTTTCTTGGATGATTTCCTTAGCAAGGAATCCTGGAAGTGACATTCCTGAGTGAAAGGGCATGACTATTTTGGGGGCTTCTGATAATATCTTGCCAGAAATTTTGAACTAATGTGTGTTCCCAACAGTACTGTATGGCAGTGCCAATAACCCCGCCTTCCACACTGTTTCACTCTGGCAACTCAACAACAACAACAAAACCTTTGTTAAATTAATACACAAGGGGTGCCTGGGTGGCTCGGTGGGTTAAGCCTCTGCCTTCGGCTTAGGTCATGATCTCAGGATCCTGGGACTGACTCCCGCATCGGGCTCTCTGCTCAGGGGGGAGCCAGCTTCCTCCTCTCTCTCTCTCTCTCTGCCTGCCTCTCTGCCTGCTTGTGATCTCTGTCAAATAAATAAATAAATCTTTTAAAAAATGTTTACATTAATACACAAAATGGCATCTCATTTTTGGGCTAACGTGCACTGCTTTCATCACCGATGAGTTGAACTTTTAAAATCCCCATTTGCCATGTGGCCTCTGCTTCTCTGCACTTTCTGTTCCTATCCTTTGCCCCTCTGGCAGGCACTCTGAAAGCAAGCAGTCATCGTTTGTGAAAAGTGAATAGGTTTTGCCTATGCTCTTGTTTTGTCCTCTTTACCTCATCTTCCTACTTATGCTCTAACATGGAGAAGTGACCGTGAACGCCAGAGAATCCTTTTGTACCGACGAAGGAGAGGGCTGACTCTTCCTCCCCGGGGTAGGAACTGCTGGGCTGCTCAGCCTGCGTGCTGCTTTTCTCAACCCTTTCCAGCCAGAGCCCACGGACACCAGTGGGAGAAGCAAGCCCCACCAGCTCAGAGGGGGATGGAGGTGAATTCTACAAGCGGCACCGCGGAGACTCACCTGCAACCCCAGCTTTCAATTAGAAAGAAGATTAGAGAGCTGTCAGAATTGATTTCAGCAGTGGTCACTTCCCCAGTCTGCTTCCCAAGAGGCACGGAGACGGGCACGCACACACCGCATTGCTGTGCCCTCCGAGCCATGTGTCTGGGGTGGGGGGCGCTTTCCACAGAACCGATGGACACTTGGCACACAGGAGTGTGGGGGCCCGAGGAGGCAATGCCTGCCCTGCCACAGAGCTGGGCATTAATCCTTTGGGAATGTTTCTGTTTGCAGGAAATTAACTAGGCACAGACTGGGCTCTGCAGAGTCACAGAGACAACAGAATAAAGACTCCAAGGTTAAATATACAAGATTAAATGAGAGACCTGAAATAGCATTTCTTATATCCATGTAGCAGCACTCCTCAAGATAAACATCCTCACCGCGGATGTTAAACAAGAAGGATTGGAATTGTTTTCCCTGGCATGCCCAGGATTAATTACAGAAGCTCAGGGACAACAGAACCTAAACTCACTTGCCTGAAGCGTCCACTCCTCTCTGGAGTGAAAATCAACAGGGACTTTCACCTTGGCATTATTAACAAAAGCCTGTTTGGTTTGATTTTTTTTTTTTTTTTTTAATCCATAAACCTAACTTCACAAAACACTGATCGCACTGACCCTACCTTGCAGGCACGTGTCACAAAGAGACAGGTAAGTATTGGATCGGGCAGCTAATCACAGTTCTGCTACAGTTGCTCTGGACCTAGATGCTGCTTCACCGGGCAATGACAGCAGCACTTGGCTGGGACTGAAATGAAACAAAATCTTCCTGTGTCTTCTGCACCTGAATACTTACATGACAGACCAAACATCAGCCTTCTGGGGCCAAGTAAATACAATGATCGAGCAAACTGGCCTTGGCATCAGGCAGATAAGACTAGGTTCAATACCTAGTTCTCTGCTTTTGGGTTGTATGACAATGGGCAAGTCACTTAAACTCTCTTGGGGCAAATAAACTGATAGTAAATGAGTTCAAAAAAGACTATTTAAACAGTGCCTGGAACATGGTAAGAATTGAATAAATTATTGTTATTATAGTACCTCAACCATAAAATGAATACTTATTTCAAATCCAAGCTACCCCTTGAAGGCTAAATTGTAAGGATTAAATAAAACTTGGGAAACATTCATCATTGTCTCTGGCCAAGAGGAAGTGTTCAGTAATGGCAGCTAGTCTTTTTAACTAATGAAGAACTTCAGAATTTAAAAAGTATACAATCGGGGTGCATGGGTGGCTCTGTCGGTTGGGTGTCCCACCCTTGATTTTGGCTCAGGTCATGATCCTGGGGTTGTCAGATCAAGCCCCACATTGGGCCCCACTCTCAGCACCGAGTCTGCTAGAGATTCTCTCCATATTTCCTTCCCCCTGCCCATGCTCTGTCTCTCTAAAGTAAATTAAATCTTTAAATAAAATTAAAAGTATACAATATTAGAATGTCTCCCTTCTTTTCCTGAATTTACCAACACTCACTCTGTGAATTCATTCCCATTTTTATTTGGGAACCTGGCATAGATGAACAAATGCTTAGGATGTCACGCAGGTAATTCAACACTGTGATATTGGTTGTGTGAAACAAAGTTAAAAAATACATTTCAAATTAAATAAAAGGGAAGACAAAACAAAAAACTGGTAAGGAAACTTAACCAATCACTGAGACGGCTATAGCAAAGGTGACCAGCTCCCAGAGAGAAAAGGTTGACACAATTCCATGGTTTCTATTAAACCCGGTCTTGGAGAACCATCATCGTGGTTCCATGACTTCTTAAGCCCAGCCCTAGAAAAACATCATCATGGTTTTTTTATCTCTTCATCCAAGAATTTAACCACTGTTACATGCCTGAAGCTATTTTCAGAGCAGGGAATGCACATCTTCCTTTTTCTCAGATATTACCAAATTGTTTGCTAAAATGGTTGCACGAAACAGCTGTGCATAAAGAATCTGAATTTCAGTTTTTAAATAATCCCCATGAGCCAAGGAAGGAGACATGATGTTTTTCCATTTCACAGATAAAAAAACAAAGGTAGAGGAGGGGCACCTGGGCGGCCCAGGTGGTTAGCGCCCAACTCTTGATTTCGGCTCAGGTCATGATCTCAAGGACATGAGACTGAGTCCTGCGTTGGACTCTGTGCTCAGCAGGGAGTCTGCTCGAGATTCTCTATTTACCTCTTCCTCTGCCCCTCTTCCCTGCATGCACATGCCTTCTCTCTCTTTCTCTCTCTCTCCATATATAAAAATACAAATACATATATATATACATATATATATATATATATATATATATAAAATAAACTTAAAAAAAAACCCAAAGGTACAGAAAGTCCTATTTGTATAAGCAGGAAACAGAATATCATAAAGCATTCTTAGGCCACCCTCACAGGTGAATGCCTCTGGGTGTGAATGTTTGTTATGTCTAGTGAAGAGAAAACAGCAAAAGTTTCTGCAGTCCATAGGAACTAGTGAATGCATTATTCATACACAAGAAAACTTACGCCATACAGGCAAAGAAGCTTCTATACCAATGGTTCTCAACCTTTGCCACACCGCAGAATCTTTGGAGACCTTTCGAAAGTCTTCATGCCCGGGCCATAGCTACAGCTGTTATATCACAATCTCTGGTGGTGGAACCCAGGCATCCACATTTCTTAAAAGTCCACAGTTTATTCCCATGCAGCCAAGGTTCAGAAACCACGGGCTTGAAGATACTTAAGAATGCATTCCCTGTGAACAACCTGAACACCTAATTAGTATACAGGACTGAGCAGGTATTAAAGAATGATAACTGGGAACACAGGAAACACGCAGAAATGCCTGCTATATAGCATCAAGGGGAATGGAAAAGGTTGGATTTTGACTCCTGTGGGCAACAGAAGGCAGAATGTTATCTTTTCCATGGGTTCTCCTGCATGACCTTGGAGTTGCGATCTCAATTCTCCAGCCTCCTGTCAATTCTTTATGTCAATGACAGGCTTCCAAAAACATGTTTTGTGTTTCCTCTTTTTTTTTTTTTAAGATTTTATTTATTTATTTGGCAGACAGAGACCATAAGTAGGCAGAGAGGTAGAGAGGGGGGGGAAGCAGGTTCCCTGCTGAGCAGAAAGCCCAATGCGGGGCTCGATCCCAGGACCTGAGATCATGACCTGAGCCGAAGGCAGAGGCTTAACCCACTGAGCCAATCAGGTGCCCCTTGTGTTTTCTTTTTAACAAAATATTTTTAAAAGTTGCCCATGAATGATCAAGTGGGTAAAAAACATGCATGAATGTGAAGAGACACAGGAAAAGAAAACATAAAAATATGTAGTACTACCTTGGCATTTTGTCAAATGATGGGACGTCTGAGTAAGAGCACCAGGGAGAAACTTATTCCATTTTAGTCAAGGTCATTAGGCAAATGTCACAGTAATAAATGTCGTTAACAAAAGTCATCAATGAAGGCAAAAATAGTGGGCTAAAGGATGCTGAGAAACAGGGTATTTGTAAATCTCAAAGTGTCTCCCCATAAGATATCTACTGAATACAAAGGGGAAATAGTAGCTTGATACAAGAGAAACCTTGATACAAGAGTACCCTAAACAAGGTGTCAAGATTGACATTTCTGCAGCACTTGGGTAGCTCAGTTGGTCAAGCACCTGACTCTTGGTTTCAGCTCAGGTTGTCATCTCAGGGTCCCAAGACTTAGCCCTACATCGGGCTTCACACTGAGCAGGGAGTCTGCCTGAGGTCCTTTCCCTCTCTTTCTCCCTCCTCCTCTGTTCCTCTCTGCTGTCTGCCCCCTCCACATAAATAAATGAAATCTTAGAAAAAGACATTGGCATTTCTGATACCAAGACACACTGAGATCATGTAGCTCTTGATACAATGCACTGAGATGAACACAGCATCCTTTCTGTGGTCTTCTTGTCAAAAAGGCATACTTCAATCTGATTGTGCAAAAATATCAGGCAAATCCAAATAGAAGAACACTCTACAAAATAAACTGCCAGTTCTGTTCCAATGGGGCAAAGTCATGAGGACAAAGACCGATCAGGGGTCACAGGCTGGAGCAGAAAATTATGAAGACACAAGACAGCTAAGTGCAATGTCAGGTCCTGGAGAAGATCCAGGATTGGGGAAAAAAGGATATCAGAAGGAAAGCTCCCGACTTTTAAGTAAGGTCCACAGTTTAGTTTAATATTTAATTTATTATATATTATATTAATTTATTATATATTACATATTGTATATATTATATATAATAATTAAATATTAAAATGCTAATATTTAATATTGTGTGGGTGTCAATTTCCTGGTTCTGATGATTATATAATGATTTTGGAAGATATGGACCTTAGGAGAACCTACAAGAAAGGTGTGTAGGAATTCTCTGCATTTGCTTTGCAACTCTCTGTGCTTCTAACATATTTCAGAATAACAAGTTTTTGAAGACTAGCTCAGCTGTTCAAAAGTCATTATTCACAAAGTGTTAACATCATCTTCCCTCCACCAATGGGCTATCATGGGCGTACACTTTGGAGATTAAAGAATAGGGCCAAGGATGCTGATGAAGATGACGGGGTAGAGGACGGTTTCATTCTGATGCCTGCATGGATGGGCACGTAACGAAATCCAGCCCTTTCCCAACCAAGGAAGACTGCCGGACCAGTCACGATGGACCCACTGAAACAGCCCCAGATTTGCAGTCAACGTTATGGACATGCATGCTCTAGTGCTGGCAATCCAACACAGCTTTGTGATAATGAGTCAGATGCTTGTCACCTGCAAAAAATGGAGATGAACAAACTTCATTGCATATGATTATTCTGAGGATAAAGACAAGAGATGTGCCTGAAAGCATTAGGTAAACTGAAAAGCCCTGCTTTTTTTTTTTTAAGATATTTTATTTATTCACCTGAGAGAGAGAGGGAGAGAGAGCACAAGCAGGGGGAGTGGCAGAGGGAGAGGGAGAAGCAGACTCTCCACTGAGCAGGGAACCCGATGTGGGACTCGATCCCAGAACCCTGGGATAGGACCTCAGCCGAAGGCAGATGCTTAACTGTCTAAGCCACCCAGGTGTCCCTGAAAAGCCCTGCTTTAATACCAATAAAATGGTTACTGAAATTAGCGAGATTAACAATAGTACATATCTACTCAAGATAATTCTGCAGTTTCACTCCCAAACCGCAGCATCCTAGCATTGAATGATACTCATCCCATATGGAAGCAAATCTGTCTTGCCTTCTGCCTGAACTTGGAGCCCGGGGCCATCAGTCTTCATGTGTGGTCAGTATGAAGCACCATCTGTCCTGAGTTAACATAGCTCCTCCCAGGTTCAAGCAATGAACACAGGCTGCACTCTCAACATCATAAATAAATGCAGTATGAAGGAAGGCCTTCGCATTCTGTTGATTACTTTGGAGGGTGGCACTCAACTCCTAGCCGTTTACCCATCTAAACAGCGTGATAAAATGCCGTTTGAACACTTTCACAAGCAATCAGATGCAATCAAGTTCTCTTCTCACTTAATTCGCCTCAGCAAACAAGATACTAAAAAACCCATAGGAAGTTGGGCTTCATGTCAAATCTTTTTTCCTGCTGCACATATATTCCCTGAAGTCATTCCACCCCATCCCTCCATAAAAAGCCCTAACAATGGCTATGTCCATTACCTCTGCGAAGGTCTTTCTCAGTGCTTCCGGGATCTAAGGTGGAAAGGAAACGGACTGTTGTAGGCATCTGCCGTGTTAGTCTCCTCGAGATCCATTTCCTACTTCTGATTCATGGCACCTCATTCTCAGTTCTCACCTCTGAGCACACCGGGCCTCTCGCACCCCAGTACAAATGAGCCGGGATTGGCCAATCAGCACAGTCCATCCTCCAGGATGGGGCCTGTCTGGGGACAGATAACAAAAGGCAACTTCCGCAGGAGTAACCAGATGATAAAGTTCCCTTTTCCGGGGGGCATTATGGTAACTGGATGTCAGCCAAGGTTTGCCTGAGCCCTTCTGCCACCATCCAAAGAGGGGCTCTCCAGACACAAAGAGACAGACAAAGAGAACACAAAGAGACAGACAGACAGACAAACAGAAATAAAAACACTACCAGTGCCTAAGCCTAAAGCCATGGTTACACACTCTCTCCCCCACTGACTGCTTAGTTTCTTGTGTCAATGTTTTTGCATCTGTCTCCTTAAGTTAGGTTTCTGCCACTTGCAAACCCAAGTGATCCAGTGGAGGCACCAGGGAAAGAAACACTGAACACTTTTTGCGAACAAAGAAGATGCTGCCAACCTGCACGTTTTTGGGGAGCGGAGACAGCTGTCCAACATCAGCCTGCAATGACCTCACCTACCTGCCTTGCGGTGGCGGGAGGGACCATCTGCAAACCAACTGGCAAGTGTAAGGAGGCATCTCCACGGGGGGGATGGCCATTAGCTGTGCAGGGCTCACATACCATACACAGCCCTCACAGAAGCTGGCCAGCTTCATCTACCTTCTATCTTCTTCCTCCTGCATCTCTGACATTCCAAGCCCGCAGAATGTCTTTCTCTTTCCTGATTTGTGAATCACTCTGCCTCACACGGCCACCCCAGGGCCCTTGTACTCCTCCTCTCAGGCCCAACTCAGAGACCTCCTGTCTCAGAGACCTTCCTGGGACTTTTCCAGGCAGAGCTGGTGGTCCTTCATGTGGGTTCCCAGAGAAAGGCCATAATGTTAGGTAGAGGTGACCATGTGACAGGACAAATATTGATGGACAAATGTTTCTAGGCTCCCTGCCCCCGCCAACTACCGACACAAGTTCTGGCTTTGCCAATCTGCTTTCTCTATCATCACCTTACACCCACCCTGCACCCCATCTGTGGTCTGTGGTCTGAGGGCCGCGGGGGGGGGTTGCGTTCACTGGGGCACTAGATAAGGCTTCTGTGAAGCAGAATTGAGAGAAAGTGGGAGTGGAGAAGGAGAAATTGGAGATATGTGAGGAGGAGGGTTGGGGAAGAGTGTTTTTTGAGGAATTTCTGGGTAAGTCTGGATGACAAGATGGAGGGGAACCAACAATGTGCGTGGATAAATTAGGAAAATCTTTTTTTTTTTTTTTTCAAAAGGAATGTCTTCAAGTATCCCTTTACGATGTCTGAGAAGAGGATGGATTTTTTTAATGTTACCTACAAAAATTGTCAAAATATCTTTCTTGGATGACATCTCTCTTTGATACACTGGTGTCTGGAGACAGACAGACAGACAGACACATATACACTCGCACACAATAGTACACACCCAGGTTTATTTAGGTCTAGCTCCCTTGCTGGAATGTAATTTCACTAAGATCGGGGTGGGGGGCACTTCTTGGACTATTAAGACATGACATGACCCTTAGTGCCCAGCACACGTTTTTTCATCTATTCCTTGCCACAGTTCTGAGAGGACGAGGGAATAAGGTAAGTAGTCAACAGTCTTTGTCCTTTCCTTGTTCTAGAAGAGAACACAGTATCAGTTTTCACTCTGAGGATATGTTTCTTTTCCTTGGTTCCTTTGTTCCTTCAGGTAGCACCTGAGACAGAAAGCACCTTAAGAGCATGGGCCAACAGTAGCCCCCAAGCCCAACAGAATTCCTGGCACACAGTAGGTATTCAATAAAAACTAGACCATTGATATCCAACATGAACTGACGTTCCAGTTCCACGTTCCACACACATTCTGTATGACAAGTCTCCACTCTTCCAAGTTTTCCTCAGAAATGTCTGCCTAGGTTCCTTCCTATCGTCCCTGTCATGGCAAAAACGGAAACAGGAGAGAGGAGCCATTAGCTCCCCTAGAGTGAAGCTATATGAGAGGGACCCAAACTGTGTCATGACTTACAGAGGGATGAGAACCCAAATTTGGGGACTGGCTGTCATTCCTGTGTTGTTTGTGGCCAACCTTCGATAAAGCTCAGAGCTGTATCTGATCACATGGGTGTTCCTTCTTTCAAAACACACACTCAGGGGCGCCTGGGTGGCTCAGTGGGTTAAAGCCTCTGCCTTGGGCTCAGGCCATGATCCCAGGGTTCTGGGATCAAGCCCCACATAAGGCTCTCTGCTCCACGGGGAGCCTGCTTTCTCCTCTTTCTCTGCCTGCCTCCCTGCCTACTTGTGATCTCTGTCAAATAAATAAATAAAATATTAAAACACACACACACACACACACACACACACACTCAGATGGAAGGCCCAGGGAGGGTAGCTGGGTTTCTGAGAGCCACAGTTACACAGGGGCCATGTTCCCTATGATTCATTTGGGTTCTTTGCTATAAAAGGATCAGCCAGTAGGCTGGCTACTTCCTGCCTGCTTTTCTCAGACCACCACCACAAGCTGGACTACATGGCCTGTCCATCTACCCACAGTGCACCAGAGCTAACATCTAACTTGGCATGGAACAGATCTAGGACCCTCAGGGGTCCTAACTTGACCCAAAATATGCCAGAATGCCCATGGCACGCCAGGTCAGAATATACTTTTCAGAGTGACAAGAGCTTAAAAAATCAAAGCAACCAAAATATTTCAATTTTCCTCTTGTACCAGTCAGGGTTGTTCAGAGAATCAGGACCAGCAGGATATATATATTAAGTACGTATGTGTGCATGCGTGTATGTATGTGCACATATATATATGGAGAGAGAAGGAAAGAGAAAGGTATTTTAAGGAATTGGCTCACACGATTGTAGGGGCTGGCAAATCTGAAACGCACAGGGCAGCTCAGCAGGCCAAAAATTCAGGTGAGTCAACACAGCTGTCTGGAGTCTGGAATCTATAGGGCAGGCCAGCAGTCTGGAGATGCGTGCACCGTTTCCCTGCTGAAGTCTGGAGGCAGAATCCCTTCTTTCCTGGGGCACCTCAGGCTTTTCTCTTAAGACCTTCAATTGACTAGGAAAGGCCCACCCACATTACAGAAGGCAACCTGCTTTAAAGTCCCCTGAGTGTAAACATTAACCACATTAAAAAAAAAAAAAAAATCCTTAAAAGCAACATCTAGACTAGTCTTTAACAAAACAACGGGGCACTGAAGCCTAGTCAAGTTGACACAATGAATTAACCAGCACATTTAATGCAACCCATAATACTCAGTGGCTTTCATCTTCTTTGGACTATGAGAATCTCTCCCCTTCATCAAGTTCATTGAGGTAGTGCTCGCTTTGGCGGCACATATACTAAAAAATTTCATTGAGGTATAGTTTACCTGCCACAAAATTCACCTATTTTAAGTCTACAAATTGATGATTTTTTAGTAATTTTATCAAGCTGTGCCACCATCACTATAATCCAGTTTTAGAAGACTTTCATCACCCCGATAAGATCACTCACATCTGGGGATCCTTTGGAAAATCTGCTAACTCCAGCCAGACACTAAAGGTTGTCCATGCTGAGCATTCAAGGCATACCACTGTCAATATTCTTAGTAACACCTTCCATCTTTGCACAGTTTTGGATAGGATTCCAGGGGCCAGATAGTCCTGCAAACTTAGCTCCATATCCAAGTGGAGGCCACTGATCCAAATAGTTTCCAGTCCAGCCCCTCCAACCTCCCTCCTTGACTTCTGTGTGTGCATCTAGATGCCCATGACCTCTCACCTAGAAAATTGTACCCTCCTTCCAACACATCTTTCTGTCTCCAACCTTGTTTCCCGCACAGCCATCCTCCATGCCCTGGGCAGCGGGAGTCTTCTACAATGGAAATCAGCTATTCTTAGGGCCTTTCCAAGGTCTTCCCTCATCATGTCAAATCCAGAGGGTGGTCCAAACATTCTCAGTAATATCTATCAAGCTCTGACATAGCTCCTGGCTGTTTTTCTGGCTCCATCGCTAGCTACTCTGCCTACTACATCCCACACTGTAAGCCAAAACTGCTCATCCTCTGCCCTGTCCATCCATCCAATGCTCAGGTGGAATTAGATATACACCTATCTGTCCTCTATATGAAGCATATTTCTATTATTGACCTCATCATATCGTATTATAACACCAAGCTTCAATTTCTCTCTACCCTACTGCATTGTTCCTTGCAAGCCACAAGCAACTGGTCAACCAGAATTTATTCAACCAGGAACCAGAGAGGCAGGTTAAATACTTAATCACAGCAACTATATTCTCTCAAGGTCTGATTGCCTAAAATCATTATCCTGAATTACCTTTTGTAGCAGAGCCTGGATACCACTCTGGGAGTTACCCTACAGAAATAACAAATTCAAAAAGACCTATGTACAAAAACATCCAGAGCAGTAGTTTGGAACAGTGGAAGACCAGACCATAAAATGCTTATTATTGTCATCTGGGAGGGAGGGAGCAGGCAGAGTCCAGTAATAGGGATTTGGTAAAATAAGTCATGGTGCTGATGAGGTGTCGGATATTATACTGTTTTTAAAATAACATGTAGTGGGGTGCCTGGGTGGCTCAGTGGGTTGGGGTCTCTTGCCTTCGGCTCAGGTCATGATCCTGGGGTCCTGGGATCGAGCCCCGCATTGAGC
Source organism: Lontra canadensis (assembly GCF_010015895.1). NCBI lineage: Eukaryota > Metazoa > Chordata > Mammalia > Carnivora > Mustelidae > Lontra > Lontra canadensis. Next base: position 1,844,314 of record NW_022631028.1, read on the forward strand.
TCTCTGCTCAGGGGGGAACCTGCTTCCCCCCCGCCCCACGCCTGCCTCTCTGCCTACTTGTGATCTCTGTCAAATAAATAAATAAAATCTTTAAAAAATAAAATAAAATAACATGTAGAGGTATATTGATATGGGAAGTTATTATATTTGCTATTTTATATTTATATTTGCTACATTATAAATTGCTATTTGTTTAAAAAGTGGTAATTACCACATATTTATATAAAGGTACATGCTTTGGATATTTTATATAAACAGACACACACACATACACAGAAATAGACACACCCACACAGAGTTTAGAAAGTAAAAATTTAACAGTGGTTAATAAACTTTCGAGGGACAAAGTAGTAGACATTATACATGACTTATGGGTATAACTTTAAATTTCGTGTCTCTTATCCCTATCATCTATGTATTTATGATGCGCACATGAGATTTGTGAGGAGAGAGAAGGCGCCCGGTGGTTAAGAGAAAGGGCTGCGTGGTTCCAACCGACACAACCCTGAGTAAACAGGATCCCTGACAGCCTTCATGTCCCCATCTAAAAAAAGGAGCTGCGCCCCCCAGATCATGCCTCTCCCGGCACTGTGGTAAGGTCCGTGTAAAGTGTTTAATCCAGGTGATGGCACACAGTTCTTAAATAAATCAATACCTTTGAAACAGGAAAAGATTTAAAGAAATAAACATCAATAAACAAACATGTTCGCAGTGTCTTTCAGAAGACATTTCCAGAATGCATGTTGGAGGTGTTGCTCTCCCACAGGCCCTGGTTGGGTTGGTGAACGAGGGAAGAGGGGCCACTTGTCAAAACGTCCACCTTCCTGCAAACAGCTCCAAACAGCACTAAGGATCTATCTGTTCCAGAGGCTTCTGGAACACTGTGGGCAAGCCTGTGATCTGCCAAGGATGTGACCCTGAAGCCACCCCAGTCCTCACTCCCTTCCACGAGGATTTTGTTTTCCATTAATGTGCCACAGCAGGTGGCCATCCAGGAGGTCCAAGGTCCTTGTGCGGCTCTGGATCACATGACACTCGTCCCTCCCAGCGGGGAGGGCTGCAGGAAGGGGAGGGAATGCTAGAGCAAGGAGGGAATGGAGCACCCACTACCCTAGCCTGGACAAAGGGGAAATCAGCTGCGTGCTTGAAGAATTGGTGGTGTTCCTTCCGCTTTGCCAACAGTGGAGGGTAAAGGAGTCTGGCGTGCAGGCATCAGAGTAACTGTGTTTCACGCGGATTTATAAGAAACAACGTTCATCTTTTCCAAGGGATCCATTCCTTTATTTTGATCATCCAACCTAAAGTAGGTCCACTGCCAGTTCTTTTCTTACTAGAAATAACATTTTTTCCATATAGCATTTTCCATAGTAAGCAATGAATAGCATATTTGTAATGTATTATTATAATAAATAATATTATTAAAGCTTACTTCTTTGATGCTATTTCCAGGGATCCGAAGCCACTAGAAATAGAACAGCAAGGATATCCTCACCTAGGGGCCCCAGAAGGACATTCTTCCTCCCTCAATGACCACGTCATGCAGGTGCCACCAAACTTTCACTATGATCCTTCCAACGGTTCTCGAGACACATCTGCTAACTGAAAATAAAGGTGGTAGCAGTCTATCCATATGCCTGCATTTTACCACAGGTGAAAATGGCTGCCTATATGGTGGCATGAAAACTAAATCCTCTGATGGTTTTTAGATTTTTTTTTTAATTTATTTATTTGACAGACAGAGATCACAAGTAGGCAGACAGGCAGGCAGAGAGAGAGAGAGAGAGGAGGAAGCAGGCTCCCTGCTGAGCAGAGAGCCCGATGGAGGACTTGATCCCAGGACCCTGGGATCATGACCTGAGCCGAAGGCAGAGGCTCTAACCCACTGAGCCACCCAGGCGCCCCCCTCTGATGGTTTTTAAAGGTTCTATTTGCCTGTAACAATCGTTATTATCATCCTGTATGCCTTCCTCCTGATGATATTAGGTTGGATCAAGGACACAGTTCGGGAAGAGGTAAAACTGAAATTCAGAACACAAGGCTTGTCAAACACGGTAGCCTTTCTAGCATAAGACTTCTTTTGAAACCTCATGTCCCATGACTTATGAAACCTTGTATGTGAACTCCAAGTTGTACACTGAAATTCAACAGATATTTAAGGAGTGCTTTTTATAGGCTAGGCACCGAGCTGGGAGGAGGCCATCAGACCTCAGACAAGACAACGGAGGACAGTGCCTTCCTGGAGCCTACCTGATAGTGGGGGAGACAGACAACAGCCAAGGAAACAGATCAATGGACAGGATGGTTTCCGGTGGAATAAGGGCAGTGAGGGAAAGAAGCATAATGAGATGGTAGTGCACGTGAGTGGAGGTGCAGATGAGAAAGACAGGCCTGACGGTTCCCAAGGAGCTGCCCCAGGAAAGGCAGGGAAAGGGCAGGCAGGGTAGGTGGGCAGCAGCTGGAAAGCTCTATTGCAGACACAAAGCTGGTATGTTCATGAAGCAGAGGAGGCCGGTGTGGAAATTAAATGCAATTAGGCCAGACATCAGAGGTCATTCCAGACATGCCCAAAGGAGTCAAATTCTCCAGAAAAGAGGGAAAATGATTATAATATCAATGATGCCAGGCAAATTAGCTCCATGCCAAGCATAGTGCAAAGAACTTCACATGTGAGATTTCATTTGACCCGCGACAATTGTGCAAGGTAAGTGTCATCATCCCTATTTCTCATATTCAACAAGCTAACCTTGGAGGAATTAATAAATTGCCATTTCCACATAGCTTCTGAAAGGGGGGACAGCCTGGATTAGAAGGCAGGCAGTCCCTTCTCCCACCTCCTGGGTTCTGCCCTCAATGACATCTTCTCCTCGGACACCTCAAGAGCCCAGCTTAAGCCCTGCAGTAAGGGTGATGTGGCCCCACCCATCCATAATCCCGGCAAAAATCAAACCATTTTCGATCCACAAGGCGAAAAGACAAAAGCCATTTAGTTCCGATTTTCTAGCAGCTCAGCAGGAGGCTTGGCTCACCACCCACACACTCTTTTATTAAGCTATAATAAGACTCAGATGAAAACTGTTGCCATAGGTGAAGCTTAACTTTAACATATGGTTGATCCAACTGAAGAAAAACATGTAAAAAATGCATTTTTAAAATCCCAATTTACTTGTGTAATTTTTTTTTTTTTTTTTAAATCGTTTATCGTGTTTCTGGTCTGCTGATGCATTCCAAATGTTGGGGTATGGAAACTTGTCCGTGTCCCAGGGTTACTCGCTAAACTGATAACAGAGGCCCTCGGCCCCCATGGAGTTTGGCTTTCAGTGTTCGATTTGATGCAATTTGCAAAAACATAAAGAGGTAACCTGTGGTTTTGTAAACTTGGTTAGGGGCAATATGTTTTTGACTTGAAAGCTAGCTGGGATATTTCTAACACAGCTCCTCAAATACCCACCACCACCCTCAGCTGCAGAAGGCTTTGCCTGGCTCTTAGAGGGGGGTATTCTAGCAAAGCTCTCTGCTTGGGAAGGCAAAGCAGCAGGGGTGGGCAGACACAAGACAAGGCAACAAAGACGCCATCAGGTTGGGGTGGGGTGCGGTGGGGTGGGGAGGAGTCAGAGCTTCCTCTGGGCTATAATTGAAATTGGCTAGCTGAGAACACATAATGAGCGTGCAGTTAATTCCGGGCAGTGTTCTAAATGCTTTCCATGTATCAGCCATTTAGTCCTCGCTAGGACCCCATGAGGTGGGTCTCGTCTAGACTGGCAGACTGAGGCATTGATGTACAAGGTCACACGGCTCTTGAGGGGATGGTGCTCTTTGATGATGTGGATATGTGGGCCTAGAAGGCACTCAGCCTCCCTGTGTTCTAGTCTGAAGATGAACGGTTTCTCTTGACCAGCCTAGACCAAGGACACTGATCATCCACCATTTCTCAAACACTGGCCACAGGCATTCTACTGCCATCCACCTGGCCCACCCACACCCCTCCCCTGACCACCACAGCAATTTTTACCTTTTATGCACATGCCACTTATCTTATTAAATTTTTAGTTTAGTGTATTTATTTTAACAGGAAACCTATATATATATTTTATATATATATATATATATTATATATATATATAATTTTTTTTAAGATTTTATTTATTTATTTGACACAGACAGAGATCACAAGTAGGCAGAGAGGCAGGCGGTGGTGGGGGAGAGCAGGCTCCCTGCTGAGCAGAGAGCTTGATGCGGGGCTCGATCCCAGGACCCTGAGATCATGACCTGGGATGAAGACAGAGGCTTAACCCACTGAGCCACCCAGGTGCCCCAGGAAACTTATATTTTAATAGGAAAACCAATACATTTTGCTATAAATGGAAATTAGCCTTTTTTTTTTAAGATTTTTTTTTTTTTTTTTTTTTTTTAAGTTCCAAGTCATCTCCACACCAAGTATGGGGCTGGAACTCATAAACCTGAGATCAAGAGTAGTTCATGCCACCAACTGAGCCAGGGAGGTGATCTGGAAGCCAACCATTAAAACACACACACACACACACACACACACACACACACACACACACAAAACATGAAATATCCAGAATAGGCAAATGTGTAGAAATAGAAAATAGATTACTGGTTGCCAGAGGCTGGAGTAGTGGGGGATTTGGGGGATGATGGCTAAGGGGTGTGGGGGTTTCTTCTAAGCTAATAAAAATATCTGAAAATTGACTATAGTGAAGGATGCCCAATCCCATGAATATACGAAAAGCCACTGAATTATACACTTTAAATGAATGAATTGTGTGGGACGTAAATTATATCTTCATAAAGCTGTTTTTCAAAGAGTCTATATAATGCTCTCACTTTAAAATAAAGGAGAAATAAAAGGGAAGTGATTTGTTATTATAAAATACAGTAAATGTCAAATAATGCTATAAAATTCCACTTAGACCCTGTAGTCTCCCTGCTGACAGTTCTGAGGGCCTAACTTCTTCTTCTTTTTTTTTTTTTAGATTGCATTTATTTATTTGAGAGAATGTGTGTGTGTGCACAAGTCGGGGAGAAGGGCAGAAGGAGAGGGAGAAGCAGACTCCCCGCTGAGCAGGGAGCCCAACTCAGGGCTCCATCCAAGGACCCTGAGATTATGACCTGAGCCAGGCAGATGCTCAACTGACTGAGCCACCCAGGCACCCCCAAACTTTTTTTTTTTTTAAGATTTTATTTATTTATTTGACAGACAGAGATCACAAGTAGGCAGAGAGGCAGGCAGAGAGAGGAAGGGAAGCAGGCTCCCCGCTGTGCAGAGAGCCCCATGCAGGGCTCGATCCCAGGACCCTGGGATCATGACCTGAGCCGAAGGCAGCGGCTTAACCCACTGAGCCACCCAGGCGCCCCCCAAACTTCTTTCTTAAAAGGGAATCCCAAAAGTGGATTCACCCTCACACCCCTGTAGGAGGGCTACATTGAAAAAAGGGAGTCAACAACCAAAGATGGCAAGGGCGCACAGAAAGTTGAACTCCTATACACTGTTGCAGAGAATATAAAATGGCGCAAGCCCTTTGGGAACCAGTTTGGTCATTCCTCAAAATGGTAAACACAGAATGACTGCGTGAACTGGCAGTTCAGCTCCTAGGCATATCCCCAAGAGAACGGAAAACATGTCCACGTAGAAAACTTGTACACAGATGTTCATAGCAGCATTATTCTTGATAGCCAAAAAGTGCAAACAATCCCATTTTTTATCTAGCAAGTTCTGAATGAACAAACAAAATGTGAACTATCCGTACAAAGGAGTACTATTCAACCATAAAAAGGAATGGAATCATGACTCATGCTACAACTTTGAAGAACCTTGTAAACATTACACTAAAGTAAAAGAAGCCAGATACAAAACTGCACGGATTAAAAAAAAAAAAAATTGCTTGATTCCATTGACATGAAATAACCAGAAAAAGGCAAATCTATAGAGACAGAAAACACGTAAGTGGTTGTCTCAGCCTGGGAAGGGGGGAAAATGACTGCTAATGGGCATGAGGTTTCTTTTTGGAGAGATGAAAATGTTCTAAAATTGATTATGGTGATGATTGTGCAACTCTGTGAATATACTGAAAAACGCTGAATTATACAACTTGAACTGTTGAATTGTATGCCATGTAAATTAAGTCACTGTTAAATAAAATAAAAAATTTTAAAATTCCACTGCCAAAAAACGTAGGTTCATGCTGTAACTCAATAGTAATGTCTTGTCTACAAACCATCTAAGACATTTTGCACACCACCAACGCCAAGGATCACATAGTTGGGCGAACACTGTCTTAGGCCTGCCAGATCTGGAACTTTGAGAAATTCAAATGAGTTACAAACAAGTTTCCTGGGAAAGTGAAGTCCCTAGATTTTCTCTCCAAAAGTCCATAAGTCTTAGGATTTTATTTTTAATTGCAGAAGCTTATCATTGGTTCGTTCCTTCAAACCAGCCTTTATGGTGCCCTTGTTATAAGCCAGGTGCTGTTCTAGACCATGAGTGTAAAGAGGTAAGTAATTCAAATGATGTTCTTTATGAAATTGATGTTCTAGAAAGGAAAAAATAAATTATAAAGCTTAATAAAATAATGACAGATATGAAAAAATAAATCAGATTAATAGGATAGAGGAAGATGAGGGACAGGGAAAGGTGGATTGCCATTTAATAAAGAAGCTGAGTTTGAGGAGAGCCCTAAGTGAAATAAGGGGCTAGGCCATCCTAAACCCTATAGGGAGGAGCTAAGGCCACAGGACCAGGTAACTCAAGGATGAGGAAGAAGGATGGTATGAATGGAGAATATGCAACTGGCAAAGGGTAGGAGATGAGGCCAGTAAGATGGGCGTTTGGGACCTAACTGGTCACAAGGTCTTAGATTTCAGGGTCAGTGTGAAGGGAAGCCATGAAGAAGGTTCTGGAATGGGGGTATGCATGATTTTACAAGGTCACTCTGCCTGCTGCTGTGAATGGGTCGTGAGAGGCAAGAATGGAATCAGGGAGTCCAGGGAGAAGGTCTGGCAGTAAGACAGGCCAAAGAGGGAGGCAGTGTGACCCACAGTGGTAGCAAAGGAGATAGGGACAAACGCAGATGGGTTCTAAAGGTAGAGCTGATGAAAACTTGCTGAGAGTTTGGTGGCATGTATGAGAAAAAGGAATAATCGGGTTTCTGGCCTAAATGAAGGAACAGGCATCAGATCGAAGTGCTTAGAACAGGGGGCCAATAACTGAAAAGGTGCTGAAGGTGCTGAAAACAAGAAAACACCATCCTGCACCATCAACATCACTGATGTCATTATAACCCCCGGGGTTATCCCAAGTTCCACCATCCCCTCCACCATGGTCATTACAATTGCCATCAACATTTCCATCACCCCACTGTCACCACCACAGCACCATCAACAGCAGGGGGGTATGTGGCACAAAGAGCAGAGGAAACCACCCAAGGAACAAGTCTATGTCAAAGACACCTGCATCGCAATCAAGGGACTGGTTCTGGACAAGCACGAAGGATGGGATGACCTGTCCTGGAATACCGCCTAAGTCACAGGGCCTAGGGAAGTCTTACCACCTCTCTCTCCCTCCTTGCCCCCCCCCCCATATTAAGCTTCTTTTCATGGTTATCTTTTCGTGGTTATGGTCTCTTCAGAGACTCCTGTCTTTACTGTCAGGCTTTTGCCTGACCCTGTCCTAGTCCAATCCCTCTGTGGAGCATGCCTCCCGCTCCCCGCCCCAAATGGCCTGATGTATCTTCCAAAATTCCTGATGGGTATTTGGAACATTCATGTCACTGAGTATTACAGTATCTACAAAATGCAAGCAGTGTGCTCAGCGCTAACACTGACCTAGAGCTGGCCCATGCTATAAATAGAATCTTCAAAAATATAAATACATTAATTGTGCTTGCAAATCTCTTACCCCTTAGTAACCTTATGCCTGAAATACCTCTAAGGCTCTTAGTCCTCCGAGCCACTTAGCTTCCTACCAGCGGACTATTGAGGGACCACCTCTGCAGGGTCAAGGAAAAAGAACCTCCACTTAGGTGCTTATCAGCAGGAAGGTCGGGAAACAGATGGAAGATCAAGTTCAAGAAGAGACAAGCATGCCCGAGAAGGCTCCACATTCCCTGGGGGAGCCTCAGCCGTACCATACATCTATTCACCATTCTAGCAAATCCCCAACATCCATGAAATGGCTGGCCTCTAGCCATGAAAACCCATGGCCTACCACTTCTTCTCCAAATACTGCAATGTTATATAACACGATTGATCTCAGAATTCTAGTGTAAAATCCTAGAACAGAAGGATCCCCGAACTTGAGTCTATACCTTTTTACTTCCAGACAAGAAAGGGGATATCTCTCTAGTGGTAGGATAGCTCAGGATCATCTTTCTTTAGATGTTGCTTTTAAAACACTAATTTATTCTTGCCAAATGCTCATGACTTGTTTTTGAAGTGGAACATGAGCTCCAGACACCACTTCTCTGAGTCCCCGGCCAGCCCCAAGTGCTTTCTTTCCTGGGTGGGGTGGCCAGGGCACCGTGATTATCTTGCTAAAGAGAGCAAATCCCTTCATCTAGGATCAAATCCAAGCCAATATTTTGGGGACCTGTATGAGCGTGGGGAGGAAAGAGAAATGATGACTTTTATCCAGTGAACAAAACTCCTTATAATTAGGTTGGTGGTTTCTATGGTAACAAGGAGCTGACTCTTTTATTTGAAATAAAAAATAGCAACACTGCAGCTGTCCTTGCCGTCCGGACGCTCCAAAGCAAATGAGAGATTTGATTTCACATTTGCTCTGACTGTTGAGGGCTTTCAACTACGTATTTTACTTGCCGTCAAGTTTTGGCAAGACGCTGCATTCCAATCCCCTGAGAAAACAGGTGTGAGAAACAACAAGCAAACAACAACCAAAACAAAATCATGTTCCCTCTCGGCAACCAACAGGCTGTTTGTTTCCTTCTTCCTCCTTGTCACAAGCAGCCATCCAGCCACCTCCTTGAAGAACAGTGGTTGGTGGTGATTCACCTTGAAAAGTCATTGGAGCTCTCTGAAATACATTCTCACCTTCATAATAACAGCATCCACTGTAACGAGGACATTACTGGCTGCCAGGTTCTGGGCCAAGGATGTTCCTGCACCATCTCATAAAATGCCCACGGCAACCCTGTGAGATTAGTCCTATTATCACGTAGGTTTTAATGATAAGGAGGTGTTAAGAGGGGAAAGAACTTGCCCACTGCCAGTAGGAACTTAAAGTCCATCCCAGTTCTAGCTGATGGCAAAGACCACACTTTGCAGGAACACCTGGGTGGCTCAGTCTGTTAAGCATCTGCCTTTGGCTCAAGTTAGGATCCCAGGGTCCTGAGATCAAGCCCCACATGGGGCTCCTTGCTCAGCGGGGATCCTGCTTCTCCCTCTCCCTCAACTTGCTGCTCCCTCTGCTTATACTCTCGCTCTTTCTGACAAATACATAAAATCTTAAAAAAAAATAAATTAAAAAAAAGAAGAAAGATCAAGCTTTGTAGTGGCCACACAGTACTACTCTGCCTTTACTGTCATTTTGTAACTGACACCAAAAAACATCATTTACTAGGTGGAGGCTCTGTTTGAAATGCCCCATCAAGAATTGTCAACCTTAGAAGCCCCACAGAGCACTGTCATCTCTAGGAACAACCGCTGTCCTTCTCTCTCCATCCCACATGGTGCCAGCATGCCAGAAGAGACACAGGAAATGATGATTTTTCTCTCAGGAGGACCGGCCTGTAGTTCACACACAACAGTCAGAAAGGCCAACCATCACATCCTCAGAGGGCTAGTCTCCTCACAGTGGGTGCGCCGCTTGCTGGGGGCCAAGAAGCCGGGAAGGACCCAAACAGAAGGGGCACTTGAGCTAAGTCTTGAAGGGATAATAGATGTCACTCAAGCTACCTAGGGATAGAGAGAGCCATTTTAGCAGAGAAAATGACTGGATGGGGAAGCCAAGGTAGGGAAGGGAAAGGTGTGGTCAGGGAGTCTTTGTTGTAGGGCATGGCTGGAAAGGGGCAGGGATGCTTGGCAAGGTCCGTGAAATGAAGGGACTTGTGTATCTCGGAAGGCTGAGGGCAGTCAGTGAAAGAGGGAAAGGGGGAAAGACATGTACAGGCAGGGCACAGGCTTCCCTTTGTGATATTCTAGAAATCTGAACAAATTGCTTTTGGTTGTACACAGTTTAGGGGACTGAACCGTATGGACCATGGAATTAGGAGCATTCCCTTTGATGATCTCCCCTACGTGATTGCTTCTACCAAGAAACCATGAATTACTTAAGAACGAGAGTTGTATCTTATTCATTCTTATCCCAAGTCTAGTAAAAGACCCAGCGCACAACAAAAATTCAACAGACACCAAACGAACGGATATAAACGCTCACCAAACATATATTCTTCGACACATAAATATTAATTACTAATGACTCCATGTCAGCCCTCACTATAAGCCAGCTGGGCTGCAAAGCGCTTGACACGCATCTTCTCATTTAATCAGCATACGCACTATAAGGAGAAGGTACTAGAATAGCCTCATTTTATAAATGCAGAAAATGTGGCAGCCCAAATCCACAGGGCTAGTCAATGGCAGAGTCAGATTTGGAAACCCGCTGGCATCCCCTCGGGGCTCAGGCTCTCTGTCGGCAGGCTGTGGCGAAAGAGTCAATTTGAACGATTATGGCAACAGTAGATGCTCAGGGACGGAACAATGCCAAGCACACAGTAGGTACACAATTATGTTGATTGGAACAATGATTAAAAACCTGCTGTGTGCAACGGACTTGAAAGTATGTTTAAAGATCAGGGGCCCCCTGGTTGCTGATGACTGAGGAACTCCCTCCCAAATGATTCTGGAAGTGGGGGAGGGCTGTGATTCCTGCGGCAAGAGTCATTCTCTTAGAGAAGCAGAAAAATGATCCGTCTATAGGTTTTCATAACAGCACTTTGATGTATTTTGCCAGCTCAGCACCTTTTCTTCTTCTCAGTGATAAATTGACCTTGAAGTAACTCTGGGGTGCCATGCCCTTCCCCTCTCTCCACTCGAGCAGTGTGGATGGGCTAGCCCAGAGTCCTGATCCACAGGGGAAGTGTGTGACCCAGATCTGGCAAATCCAAGCATTTAATCTGTTTGGCCACAGTTCACACAATCCAATCAGAGCCAATCCTGAGAATTTTCCCTGGAGCTACACAGAGAGCCAAGGTTTTTGGGTGAGGCTGGGGGATGGGGGCGGGCACTGAGTGGAGGTTTAACAAAGGCCGACCATCTGACTCACGAGGGTGGAGACCATGGGACAGCAGAGCCAAGTCCTGGAGAGATCCCTATCCTAAAGATGTTGCCAGAGCCTTTGCACGCAGCCTTGTCTGGGTATTCCGATAACCTCAACCAATCAATTATCAGTTTCGTGCATAAACCCCTTTAAAATGGGTCGCTCGGGGCACCTGGGTGGCTCAGAGGGTTAAGCCTCTGCCTTCAGCTCGGGTTATGATCTCAGGGTCCTGGGATCCAGCCCCGTATCAGGCTCTCTGCTCAGCAGGGAGCCTGCTTCCCACCCAACCTCTGCCTGTCTCTCTGCCTACTTGTGATCTCTCTGTTAAATAAATAAAATCTTCAAAAATAAATAAAATAAAATAAAATAAAATAAAATAAAATAAAATAAAATAAAATAAAATAAAATAAAATGGCTCTCTCTGGCACTTGCAACCTAGAGCCTAGACAAATACAACTGCATTCTAAGGAAGCGAGTAGGCGCACGTGGTGATCCGCAGAGGAGTGGAGAAAACACTGGACGGGAAGGAAGTTGGGCTCAATTACTCCTGAGCATGCATTTTATTTCCTGCATTGAGGCGCATTCTATAGGATGGCATTAAAGCGCCCTTTCAGCTCCTCCAGGTAGAGCAGTCACCTAATTACTGCCCCAGGGCACTAAGGTAGATTCAGACCCTTGGAGACAGGGAGTTAATGCTGCTTCCAAGGAAGACAAACAGGACAGAAATTCATTCATTCAATAAATATTTATGCAGCATATTCTGTCAGACGCTGAAGCGAACATTTGCAGAAAAATTATCTCATTTACTTCAAAGGGGAATTCAGATCTCTTTCAAGTTAAACTTCACTGATCCGTGAGACAATTAAGGGAAGGGAACAAAGACGGCCCTCCCCTCCACCTTCTGCCCCAAGCCGTAGAAGGATAATTTTGGATAGCTAAGGGTGGCTAGTAGGTGTTTGGAAGTAAATGAAAATCTAGAGCATATGCAAAGGAAGGAGATGGGGAAACTGACTGGATTACTGATGAGCCATAGTTCAAGTATTCAATAACCTTCTCATAATGCACAGCATAGGTCTACAGAGCCGGGGTGGGAACGTTTCCAGCCAAGGCCCAAATTTCCTAACAAGAATTCCAAAATCAATGTATTTGAGGAAAAAAGAAAATAAAGGCAATGAAACTATGTTAGGTTACCAGTGAAGAACCAGCCAACATGCACACAGATATTTTCAGTATTACATATTTTTTAAAGCTATTAAAACCATTATGATAAAAGCCGTTATAAGGGCTAGGGGACCAGGCTGATAACCAGCTACCCCTTTTCCATGGGTTCACAGAATCAAGGACCTCCACATGCTTTCCGTGATCTCCTACTGCAGGTTTCACTTTCAATTCAATTCATTATCTCCTAGGTAGAAATCGATACAGTACATTTCCGCCGACGAGGAAAACGTGAAGTTTCCAGCCAGGTAGAACAGTATCAACCCACACGGGGTAGGGTGAAAAAAAATTCAGTCCCTCGGAGATAGGCAACTAAGAGATATTGGAGCCATAAACACCAGGGCTGAAATTCTGCTTTCTGCCTTTCCTGGTGGGCTGAGGACTTCGGGCAAATGACCTAATTTTTTGATGCTTCAATTTCTTCATCCGTAGGATGGGAATAATCACTGTACCTACCTTCAGGCCGATTTCACGAGTCAATACTTATGAATGTTTCCCATGGTGCAAAGGAGTACATGTGCCATGGGGCACAGACTGAGCATTCAATACAGGGTATGTGACATTATCAACATCACTATTTAATAATTTTTAACAGAAAAGGCACTCATGTGGAAGTTGTTACCAGGACTAGGACTAAGTGAGACGCTCACTATGGATGCAACATTTAAGAGGGTACCATAATACTTAGCAATCTTCGATGTTTCGATGCAATCTTTCATAAAATTTAAATGTAACGCAAAAACAGGTGACACTGAACAGATCATCAAAAGTCTTTAAATAAAAACAAGATTAGTATTCCTGAATTTTCCCCCTTCTGCCTCCGGCTTCTGTGTGGCTCAGCGGGGCACTGTTCAAGTGCAGTCTTTCTATAAAGTTCATTTATCCAAAGTTTTGATGTTTGGTTCTCATGCCAGGACTGTGGGGGACAACCCCGCGCCTTGGGCCCTTGAATTCATGGGAAACTTGGAAGCGCCTGGTCCCCCAGCACCTTGTGTCACTATGGCATGGGAGAAAGGATATCGGAGTCCCAGGATGAGAGCCTGCAAAAGTGCATCCAGGGCCCGGCCACAAGGTCAACCATGAATGCTGTTTATTTCCTATACGACAAGGACAGTCCTGAAGGTGTAACCATCCATCATGCCCCAGAAAAAGTGCGAGGCACCAGACAAAGGTTTGAAGGAGCAGTCATGCTCCCTGGTCATTCTGAGCGTTATCTTCTCCCCTTCTTCCCTAGAGGTCTCCTCCCACCATGGGCCCCGCTGAAGGGACCCGCCTCCCCTTCACCTTCCCTCAGTTAACCGCAGCCACGGAGATCAGTTGCTGCAGAAACTGAATCTCCTCCACACAAAGATGCTTTAAATGGCAAATAAATACGGTATGTGGGAGTAATCAAACTCAGCGCGATGCAAGCCTCACTTCGAGCCCAGATTATTTTAAAGCATGAGCAGAATTGTCAATGAACTGTAAAAGAAAGAAGGGTAGAAGAAGCAAACACAAAAACCCACCACCAGCCTGGCGTTGTTGGGATGGAAAGATCTTTTACATTCTTGCTAACCAGACCTGAATCTCTGACTGTCAGGGAGGCGGCGGCGGCCTTCCCGCCATCCGCCCTCTACACCATCTTAAGTTTCAGCAACCTAAGTTGGCTACGGTCATGCTTCAGAGGTCAAGTGCAATCAAAAAGCTGTGAAATACATAACCTCGCTGAGGAGAAAATGTATTCTTCTTTCCACAGCTCTGAGTCTTTTTACAGTTCACTTCAGAAAGCTAAACTGCATTTTCCCATTTGGTGTTAGGGAAATGTCTTCCCTTTATTGGCTCCACATCTGATACCTCAGAGGAAAAGAATGAAAAAGAAAAACCCATAGAACACCCAAGGATGTGTTTTTGCAATATGGCTGCCTCACTCCCTGTGATGTCTAATTTGGTCGAGGCTCTCTTCTGCCCGGGGGATTCTGGGAGGTGTGATCTTTTCTTGTTTGACTGTACAAACGGTTCCTGTCTAGTTGCTGCACTCGTGTGGTTTCTCATGAGGGTCGAACAGTCACCAGGAGCTCTACATCACACGAACAAGACCACAGTTTTAGAGAACTCCAACTCAGAATCTGGAGCTCTTCATCTAAGCAGGGTTACCAACTTCTACCTGAGGCTTGCATTGGAGTCTCCACGAGGTCCCACATGTCAGAACCCAACTGTCTCAATCATCTTTTCAAAACGTTCCTTCCAACGTCACAAGGATGAAGAAAAACAATAGGTTTCAATACTTTGGTTATTCAATTCCTAGGTATTGAAAGAAAATTCAAATTCCCTCTTCTACTTGAAGAATGATAACATACTCTTACAACATTTTTCTTTACAAAAATGCAGTCATCTCACCTTAATGTCCACGACGAAATATCTTTTAAGTCTCACTTTAGCTACTCACAGTAACACAGTTCTGTAACATAGTATCAGAGACACACACATTCCAAGCTGTAGAGGCAAAGCTTTGGCTGGGAGCAGTGAAATTTTACCCTGAATTATGGAGAGTCCTGAGTGAAACCAAGGAGGCACCTGGATCGCTTTTCCTTCTAGTCAGACATTCTACACTTTTGTCTGTATTGCTCAAAAGGTGCTTCATATATACGTTTCGAGAAGTTAATAGATACTCCCTCAAAAAAAAAAAAAATAGAAAGAAAGAGTGGTTTGATGGCCAAGAAAGTTTAGAAAAATATACCAAATCTGCTAGAGAATTTGTGACACATGTTAATATATTAAAAGTTCTGTCTTCCAATAAAAATAAAACAAACAAATTGATAAATTCCAACCTCTCTGACTTGGTGTAATGCCATATTTCCCAAACAGTGGAAGCCTACCTCAAAGTGTTTCCCATCTTCCCATTTGTGCCGCCTTGGTCACATCTGGATTGGAATCTCACCATGGAGATGGTCTCAAAGAGGCTCCTACAGATACTTCAGATACTTTGTGTGAAAAGTGTATATAACAAAGCCCTTTTGCAGTTTAACAAATACTTCTTTTCACCCTGAGTTTTTCTAAGCCCTAGTTTCTTCAGTGGGAAAATGTGGATAATAAATTTCATCTTCCTAAGGTCGCTATGAGGATTAAAGGGGATAATCCCATCAAACACTTGGCAAGTTGAAGGGTAGATAGTCAGCACTCAGTAAAAATTAGCTGCTATTACTAGGACGACCCCCACTATTATGAATTTCCACCCCGGTTTACCATAACCAGAAGACCTATCTGCCCAGCTGCCTGTACACAGAGCTAGGAGATGTCCCCAGAAATTCAGCCAGGCATAGGATTGGCCCCCATTTCTCTGTCTTCCCACCTTCCCTTAGCTCTCACTCTGCCCCCACCCCTCCATCCTGAACCACATCTTCTTTCCCATCCAATACCATTTCCCATGCACAAACACCCCACCAGCCATCGACTTTCCCTCTGTTCCTCAAAAGCCATCAGTAGGGACATTGGGAAGAGAAAGTGAGAAATGGCTCAGAACTCCAAGAGATCAGCAGGAAAGAACCCAGAAGGCCCTCTCCTGGTTTTAAAAGGAGGGCAAACTGACCTGTATTCCTTGGCTAAGGGAGCATTCTCCATTTTACTCCGTGTCATTTCCCTCTTGCTGGGGCTTTGATTTGTGACTAAATAATTATCTGCTTAAAAATGATTCCCGGGGTGGGGGGGTGCGTGCCTGGGTGGCTCAGTGGGTTAAAGCCAGCCTCTGCCTTCAGCTCAGGTCATGATCCCAGCAACCTGGGATCTAGTCCCACATTGGGCTCCTTGCTCGGCAGGGAGCCTGCTTCTCCCTCTGCCTCTGCCTGCCACTCTGTCTGCCTGTGCTTGTTATCTCCCTCTCTCTCTCTCTGACAAACAAATAAATAAATAATCTTAAAAAAAAAAATTATTCCCGGGGTGGGGGGCACCTGGGTGGCTCAGTGGGTTAAAGCCTTTGCCTTCAGCTCAGGTCATGATCTCAGGTTCCTGGGATGGAGCCCCGCATCAGGCTCTCTGCTCAGCAGGGAGCCTGCTTCCCTCCCTCTCTCAGCCTGCCTCTCTGCCTACTTGTAATCCGTCAAATAAATAAATAAAATCTTAAAAAAAAAAAAAAAGATTCCTGGGGAAGTTTCAACGATACAAGCCAATAAAGATCTGATTTGATTAAAATCACTGAGTCTTAGAGGCACCAATCTCTTTTCTTGTAAGGCAGTCAACAAATTAGGTTTCTTTTACCTACAGCCACGAACTAAGATGATTTAATGACTTAGACCCAACAAATATTTGCTAAACAGTCCATTTTGTAACTCTATCATCTCAGGCACATTTTTCTTTCAAATGCTAATATGAATTTAGGGGTTATGATTGGGATAAATACCCCTTTTCATGTTCTTATTTGGGTTGCTGATGATTATCAAACGGATCCAAAGACACCCGCTTCCGCCAGGCTATACTCAAAGGCCATTCATTTTACTCTTAAAATAAACCAGTGAACAGAAATCAAACTCTTTTATAGATTTACAGCTTCCCTTGAGCCAACAGAGAGCACTGTGGAAAAAAAAACAAAAAAACAAAAAAAACCATTTTAACCAAGTTAGAGGTAAGAACAGATATCAAAGCAATTATGATATTAAACACACAAAAGCCAGCAGACATACAATGCCGCCAGGATCTCTAAGACCGAAAAGTTATTCTGCCAAAGAAAACCAAAGGAAAATCTCAAAAGGTAGCAATTTGTAAGACAAGAACGTCAATCAACTTCAAAAAGCTCCGCGCTCATGGACGTGACCACAAAATGTTACATTGAACAAATGTTAGAGGTTTGTCTTGAAACCACAGAAGCAAAAACACAAAAGCACCAGGGCTGGGAATAGATTCCCAGAGAGCCAGCTGGGTGTAAGCAATCTGGTCCAAGGGAGGGTGGGACCACCTTTTAAAAAGATACCACGTGAGCTTGTGTAAAAAGAAAGAGCAGAACTGATACGAATGGGGAAGAAACCCCTTCGTTTCGGCATAGAAACTTATGACGTCGTCATTAAATGTGTTTATAATGTTTGTTGTGCAGTAAACAGATTTTTTCCAAATGCCCTTAGGTCCAACGTGTGGGCCACTAAGGGAGCTTTAATGAGGACACCTAGGGGACAGGGGGAGAATGGCAACCTGTCTCGGAGGAGGGGAAACTGGTGGGCACAGGGCTTAGAACATAGACCCAGGCCATCTTCTCATGCCTGCAAAAGGAGGGTCGTAAGGGCTGATGCACAAGGTTGGCTTTGGGCGGCAAGCATGGACAACTGCATCTACTGTCAGAATATGGAAACACTTGGCAAACAGCCACTTCACCGAAACCCTCACAGGCCCACCTGCACCAAAGGGTTAATTCAGAGCCCAGAAGGGAGCCTCCAAAGGCCCATTTCCATTGCTCGGGCCAGTACTGGTTGTAAATTCCAGGCATCTGTGCCATGGCATTTATTAAATATTCTTAATATCCTTCCTGTGTGCATGACATTTCCCCATCTTACTCCAAGGGTGGAAAAAGGATGAACTCATCACCTAGGAACTTACAGGGGTAAACAATGCTTTACAAGATCCCACAGAAACGAGATCAAGATCTCAGAGAATACCTCATTTTACTGGACTCTGTAGATACCGCATCTTCTATAAATGGAAGGTTCATGGCAACCCTGTATCCAACAGGCCCTTCGGTGCCAGTTTTCCAACAGCATTCACTCACTTTGCATTTCTGTGTCACAGTCTGGCAATGCTCACCACGGTCCCAACTTTTCCATTATATCTGTCCTAGGGATCTGTCATCGGTGATCTTTGATGTTCCCATTGTAATTGTTTTGGGACCCCATGAACAGAGCCCACAGAAGATGAGAAACCTAATCAGTAAATGTTATGTGTGCGGTTGGACTGCAGATGAGGTGGAAACAGCAAGAGAACAAGAATTTGATAGTGGAGCCTGGAAACAGGACTGCATTGGAGAAGTCTCGCGCTCAAACTTTAATGGACGAGGAGTTGTTTCTTGCAAAGGAAGTGGTTTCTTTCTGTTTCTTTTTCCTTCCTTCCTTCCTCCCTCCCTCCCTTATTTTTTTTTTTTAAGAACGTGGTTTCCTAAGAGGGCACCTACTCCTGGTGAACACTGACGATTATTATACAACAATGGATTTAGAATGTTATTATCAACTGGGCTGATAAGGCAGTGGGCAGGGTCTGAGAGGACTGACTCCCGTTTTGAAAGAAGTTCTCCTGTGGGCAAAATGTGGTCAAACAGTATCGCAGGCTGCAGGGAAGTTGTTCAGGAAAAGAAGAGTCTGTTCATGGAGCAAATTTCACTGCTGTCTTATTTTAAGAAACTGCCACACTGCCCCAACCTTCAGCAACCACTGCCCTGATCAGTTGGCGCCATCCACATGGAGGCAAGCCCAGCCACCAGCAAAAAGGTTCTGACTCGCTGAAAGTTCGGACAATGGTAAGTATTTTTTTTTTTTTTTTTTTAGCAATCAAGCATTATTAATTAAGGTACATATGTTGCTATTTTAAGAGTCTTGTGCTCTACCGACTGAGCTAGCCGGGCACATATGTTGCTATTTTAGATATAATGCTATGGCACACATAATAGATTAAAGCACTGCATAAACATAACTTTTAAAATGCTAAATGGTTGGGTGCCTGGGTGGCTCAGTTGGTTAAGCAACTGCCTTCAGCTCAGGTCATGATCCTGGAGTCCTGGGATCAAGTCAGGGAGTCTGTTTCTCCCTCTGACCCTCTCCCTTCTCATGTTCTCTAAGTAAATAAATAAAATCTTCTAAAAAATAAAAAAAAATGTTAAATGTTTTTATTTAAACTCCATTTAGTTAACAGTGTAACATTAGTTTCAGAAGTACAATACAGTGATTCAACACTTCCACACGACACCCAGTGCTCATGACAAGTGTCCTCCTTAATCCCCATCACCTATTTCACCCATCCTCCCGCCCACCTCCCTGCGGGTACCCATCAGTGTGTTCTCTCTAGCTAAGAGTCTGTTTCTTGGTTTGCCTCTCTTTCCGCACCCCCCCACCTTTGCACGTTTGCTTCTTAAATTCCAAATAGGAGTGAAATCATACGTGTTTGTCTTCCTCTGACTTATTTCACTTAGCATAATACTCTCGAGCTCCAACCATGTTGTTGCAAATGGCAAGATTTTATTTTTTTTATGGCTGAGAAATTTTAGGTGTGTGTGTACACACACACACACACCCATCTCCTTTATCCATTCATCTGTCAATGGACTGCTTCCATCATGTGGCTATTGTAGATAATGCTGCTATAAACACAGGGGCGGGGGGGGGCACACATCCTGTTGAACTAGTATTTTTGTATCTTTGGATAAATACCCAGTAGTGCAACTGCTGGGTAGTAGGGTAGCTCTATTTTCAACTTTCTGAGGAATTTCCATACTGTTTTCCAGAGTGGCTGTACTAGCTTGCATTCCCACCAACAGAGCAAGAGGCTTCCCTTTTCTCCGCATCCTGGCCAATACCTGTTGTTTCTTGTGTTTTTGAGTTGAGCCATTCTGACAGGTGTGTGGTGATAATCTCATTGTAGTTTTGATTTGTATTTCCCTGATGAGTGATGCTGAGTATCTTTTCATGTACTTGTTGGCCATCTGGACAGCTCCTTTGGAAAAATGTCTATTTAATTCTCTGCCCATTTTTAATTAGATTATTTTGGTGGGGGAGGATTGAATTTTGTAAGTTCTTTATGTATTTTGGATACTAACCCTTTATCAGGTATGTCATTTGCAAATACATTCTCCCATGCCAGAGGCTGCCTTTTAATTTTGTGGATTGTTTCCTTTGCTGTGCAGAAGCTTTTTATTTTGATGATGTCCCAATAACTTGTTCTTGAAATTTGTTTCCCTTGCCTCAGGAGACCTATCTAGAAAGAAGGTGCTACTGAACACAACTTTCAAAGGCACTGGGAAACTCAACGCTCATTTGACTTGCTTTATTGCGATACGTGCTCTATCGTGGTGGTCTGGAATTGAACCCACAGTAACTCTGAGGTGTGCCTGTATTCCTTCTCAAATGAGAAGGAGGAATAATTGGACATTCCTTGCCCATGCTGCTGCTGCCCTGTGAGTTGAAGCCAGCCATGCCTGTACAGTCTGGTAGGTTGACAAATGTGAGCTCCTGAAGGGCATAAACTACATCATAGTTCCCTCGTCCCAGCCTGGTCCAGGACCTCATCCAGGCCCTCACACAGTGTAACTGCTATGCGGAAGCTAAAGGAAACACTTGAAGACAATTACCTGTCAGTCTTAAAGTCAAGAATTGAATTGAACAGCAAGTTCAATCTTCCTTATTATTATCATCACTAGTTTTATTATGTGGGCTTTTCTACCTTGAATTTTGCTCTGCAATGTACCCAATAAAACATTGTTCACTATTTTGGTTTCGTTGATCACATGGTGATTCTCCACCAAAGGCCTTATTACAACACCTCTCCACCACCAACCTCCCACCAGAAACATCTGGAAATACTTGGGGTTAGTTTTTGGTGCTGTGTATTTAGAGCACAAAAGACAGAGACGTATGTATTGTTTAGTTCTTTACCACGAAGAATTAACCCAACCCCCAATCCTACAGCTCCCCTATTGAGGAACCCAGAACCACCAAGGAACTTAATTTTTCTAGAAAAAAAAATTTTTTTTTTCATGGAAACCATCTCCAATTCCCTCAATCTCTGTTGTGTGTGTCTGCATATCTGAGCTACTTGGTCACCGTCCCGATGTTGCCATTCTGTAAATTAGTCTTCAAGGATAGACTTTGATAAGTCACCTCCTAGTCATTTGTCCTCCAAACGGATGCCTGGAAAGGTGGCAGCCAGGAACAATAATCAAACTATTTAGTAACCAGCAATACCTGGGGGTGGGTGTAAATGAAGGGACTACACCCTTCTTGAGTGCTATGTGTCAACTTTAGACATGGACTATGAAGGTCCCACCAGCAGCAGACAAGGGCTCAGGGAAACAGCATACTCAGAGGACAGACCCCTGACGTTTTCACATGGTGTATTATGGTAACCAATGGACTGTCCCACAGGAAGACCACTCAGCTTGAGTGAGATGGCTGAGCCAAATGGTGACGCTGAATCACTCAACAACCTTTGGGTCTAAACTGGTTTATCTCCAGAGCCTGAGGCAGGTTGAAAAGGGTCCCTTGTACTTGGATGGCAGGCAGAATTAAGGACCCTTGAACTAACCTTCCCATGAACCTTCTAAAGTAGGAATTACTTCTCCATTTTACAGATGAGAAAGTCGAGACCCAGAAAACAAAATAGCTTTCTTAAGCAATGGTGTTTGAAATTAGACTCCAGAGCTCTACAAATCCACAGCCCATGAGCTTTTGTGTAGGGTGAAAAGAAGTGGAAGAAAGAAAAATATGGGATGAGAAGAAACACAATATACTCTGCAATGCATTATATCTATCCAGAATATAGGAGTAAGATTTAAAGGGGTCCAAGAAATAAAGCTTTTTCCTCTATAAATTGTCTTTGTTTTCTCCTCCCTTCAAGGCCCAATGGAAGGTCCACTTTCCTCACCAAGTGCTCCCAGATCCACACATCCAGGCAGATGTGTACTTTTTCAGAATTCCATGAAGACCCAAAGTCTGTGTCAGATCAACGACCACTGTCAAAATCTCTCTCATTCTTCAAATGCCACCCACTCCTCCGAGTCTCTCCTCTGACCACTCTGGGTCTCACTGTGGCCTATACAGCCTTTCCAGCTGCACCAGTACCCCCGGGTAAGCTGTGTCCTTAGTTTGACTCCCGCTGGGACTGTGTCTTTCTCTTACCATCCCCATTCAAGTAGTAGCATATGGATTCTTTTGGGAAGTCTTACGTCTGTAAGGATAATTTATACTTTCAAAGGATAAATCCCACCATCAGCACCAGCACCACCACTAACGTACTGTTAGCCGCGTAGAGTACACTGGGCACAATGCTGAGTCCCCAAGGCCTGCTCACAGAACTCTCACCCTAGCTCTGTGATGTGGGGTTTTTATTACTGCCCTTCCCACACCTACAAACTGAGCCTTCGAAAGAGGACATAGCTTCTCCAGTATCATAGTGGCTTCTTTCTCTTTCCACAGTCTCCAAAGGATGTCCATCCAATAGGGAAAAATTCAGCACCTTGTGAATACTTAATGTTATGTCATCCATCCATCTACCCAACCATCCATCATCCATTCATTCATTTACTCTTAAGAGTCCAACTACATGCTAGATAGTCCATAAACCAAAAAGAATGAATGAGCCCCACTGTTGCCCTTAGAAGAGTCACAGATTAGTGGGAGAGGCCCCTTTTCCTTCCAAATAGGCCCAGAGGATATAATGTAGGAAGCTCAATGGTGGTGAATGCTCAGGTTCCTACACAGGTCAGAGAACAGGCATCCAAAAGGAGATGGATCCAGGTGATCAATAATGTCTGTCCCTGCCAAGGACACAGCCAATGGAGTGCTCCAGCGAACGTGACATGCCCTTCAGTACCCTCCTTGGCTACACAAACGCCCGGCAGCCACGATTACCCCAGAGTTCTTACATAGCAGCGACCTGAGGACCTGGGCTCTCACTATTCTGAGTACTTATCGGCAGCCTGCGGCAGGGAAACAAAGTCCCCTTCCCGTCCTTCCTCATTCTTACAGATGATTGTTTGTGGCACTTACAGGCGGCTTCAAATGAGTACACATGTTTTATTTCCCAGCAGACTTTAAATAACGACATCCTACCATGAGCGAAAATCTGGCTGGCACTCCTGAGGACATGTCAGCTTGCGGCTTCATTCCCTTTAAGGCATCAAAAAATTTTTATGAAACATAAAAATTTAAAAAGACAAAAGATTCCATCATTTTCCTTCTCGTAGAAAAATTGACCGCCAGAAAACAGAGTTCCTCCCCACTTGGTGGTATCAGGCATCTGTTGCAACGATAAGGCTGACCGGAAGACCTCAGTGGCCTCTCCTTCTCAGGGGTCTATAGGAGCCACTCTGGGGCTGGGATCCCTCATGCATAGGTGGTGGTTGGAGGGTTGGGGTGGGTGGGTATCTGATTTAGGCTGAGTTTGGCTGGTCTACTCTGCTGTACTTTATGTCCCTCTCATTGCTTTTCCTGGACCACAGGCTAAGCTCAAGATGACAGAGAAGTAGCAGAACACAAGCAGAAACATGCCTGCATCGCTTTTTCAAGCCTCGGCATACATCAGGTTTGCTCCCGTCCACTGGTCCGAGCAGCCCCATAGCTGAGTTCAGGGTTGGGGCGGGAGAGTACTTCAAGTAACAGAAACAGAAGAAGGGAAGAATTAGAGACCACCAATGTCATCAGCAACCACAACGGTCCTGGTCCCATTGCAAAGCCAGCGGTGGTACTTTCTGAAGCCCCGATCAGGCTTGATGAGGACTGTTATGGCCTCCCAGGTGAGCCCGGGAAGAGTGGTCTGTATGGCAAAAGGTGGTGATTTTTCTCAGACATTTTGATAGTGAACTCCAGGTAACACACGAATCTCCCGGGGGCACAGTTACATGCCATCCCGAAAATCAGGAGAAACCGTCACCAACAAATCAAGTACCAAACCGCCTGTCAACGATGGCTGAACGCTTCCGACAAAGCTAGAATAGACTCTTATGTACTGCCCATAACCACTTAATGAGAGTAACTGTGACAAGTGCAAACATTTAATGTAGCACGTACTATGTTTGGGGTTTGGGCTTTGGGCTAAGCACTCTCTCTGAGTTATTCCTCTTACTTTTGATAACACACCAGTGCGGTCAACATGATGATGATAAGGCCAATTTTACAGATGTGGAAACTGAGGCCAGGGGTTGAACAGCTGGCCGAGAACCCACAGATAGGAAAAGGAAGAGCCAGAACTTGAATCCAAGTCCACGCGGTTCTCCAGATGGGGTTTCTCACCACGACCCTAGACCGTCCCCGTGTTCATTCATGTAAGTCTCAATGGCCTTGTCATGCTGCTCTCTTTATTTATAAATAATGCTCACGGCTTCGGAATCTTCTGTTCCTGACAGAAAGACTCTTCTGTCTAAAAAAAAAACGCCTACATTTTACTCAATGCCTCGCTAGTCTAATTTGGTGTTTCTTCCATTTGTATATTAACTAAGACGGTTTCTGGGGAGAACATAGGATAAGAGTCAAGATACTAAGTCTGACTGGCTGCTGCCTATCTCTGGAAAAAAAAAAAAAAAAACCATGGAGGGAGGAAATCAATAAACCTTCAAGAAGCAGAGCAGAAAGGGGTAGTGGGGGGAGCCCTTGGCTTCAGCTTCCCTTGGTTCCTTCGCTGTAAATTCAGACTATTTGGTGATTATATTTGAGATACTCTACTTAATAGAAGTTGATATAAAATTAGATACTGAAATTTTAAAATGGCTTCCTTTTATTCTCCATGTAGCATATGTGTGTGCATAAAAGTGAACTGCTTGTCAGAAGCTGCTAAATGGTACAAGCTTTACCATCAACCGTGTTTCAACCCATTCTACTGTTTTCCATATTGCTTGTTGATGGCGAGAGGTTTACGGGCAGACTCTCATTTGACTGGCTCATCACGAGTAAATGCTGCTGCTGAATCGCGGTTGACCTAGACAACCACACTAAGGGCGTTCAAGGGCATTCCCACTATGCTATAATAGTCATTAGGACCCCAACCCCCAGCAACTGGGAGCCAGAGGGAGGCCAGATGTTGCTGGTGCATCTGGGCCAGGGAATGAGTGTCAGCTCTTCCTGTAGAAGCTGTTCCTAGAGACCCTGAAGTTGGCCTCTTGACCAACTTGACCTCCGGACTTCTCTGAAGTCCCAGCCAGTGTCGTGGCTGGTGCTGCAGGGGCCTGCCTCTGTCCATCAGTCGCCCCAGGACCCTGCTGCCCCAGCCGTGGTACAATGGCAGGCCTCCCTCACTGCCACCCAGGCTCGGTAGCAAGGTCAGTCATCAGGGTAACCCCAGTGTAGCTGTTTCCGTGCCCAAAGACTAAACTTCAATCCTGGGAAATAGTTGTTTTTGTACCCACAAAACAGGGGAAGGAATCCTGTGATGTTTAAATGATCGAATGTAGGCGAGGTCTTCAAAACCAATCATAAACATTTATGAGAAAATGCCTTTGGACACTTTTCAGTCCCCGAATGTGTACTTGATAAAGCAAAGGAAATCCAGGGTAACTCTCCCATTCTTCTGTTACTTTCGGTTCACTAGTTCTAGGGAACAATCTGCAAAGCGTGTAAAAGAAACCAGGAATGCTGTTTGTCAGCAAACTGCTGTGCTGGGCAGAGTTCAGACGGTGAACAGAGCGGGGGAAGACCAGTTTCCTGGCCATTATGCAGCTGGTAATAACCTCTTAGCGAAGGCAGGGCTCCTAGCATGGGGGTCGGCAGTAAGTCTGCACTGAATGTATACAGTACGAAGGCCTCCGAGCCCTGTGGGTGCTGTCCCGCAGCAAATGGGGGTCTCAGGACAAGAGTCCGATGGTACCCGATCAGGCCTTGGAAGCTCAGGTGAACAGAGAGATAGATGGTAGAGAATAGTAAAAGAATGCATGGTATTACAAAGAGAGGCAGGGCTACCTGCCCTCTCTAGACAGAGGTGAGAGGTTGTTAATGATAAGGAAGCGGCTTACATGATTATGGAGGCCGAGAAGTCTGAAATGTGCAGAGTGAGCCTAGGGTGTAAACCTAGGGAGTCTGAAGGTCATTGGGCAGGAAGGGCTAACGTTGCAGATGGAGTCCAAAGGCAGTCAGCTGGACAATTCTCTCTTGTTCAGGGGAAGGTGGGGTTTTGCTGTTGTTGTTGTTGTCGGTTTTGGTTGATCCAGGCCTTCAACTGATTGGACAAGGCCCCCTCACATTATGGAAAGTGACCTGCTTTACTCAAGTCCGCCCATTTAAGTCTTAAGCTCACCCAAAAACACCCTCACAGGGGCGCCTGGGTGGCTCCATGTGTAAAGCATCTGCCTTTGGCTCAGATCATGATTCCAACGTCCTGGGATCAAGCCCCACGTCTGGCTCCCTGCTCAGCAGAGAGCCTGCTTCTCCCTCTCCCTCTGCCTGTGGTTCTACTTGTGCTCTTTCTCTAGGTCTCTATCAAATAAATAAAATCTTAAAAACAAAAAAACAAAAACACCCTCACAGAAACACCCAGAGTGATGATGTTTGACCACTCTCTGTTGCTCAGCCCACTTGACAAAAAAATCACTCATAAGCACGACCCTAGAGAACTTAACCACATTTCAGGCACGGGTTGATCGCCATTAATTCTGGATTGGCATAGGAGCTCCCAGGTTCTGTGCGTCAAGAGAAGTCCAGAAGGCTTGGGAATTCTGGAGATTTTACAGAGATGGATTTCTCTAGCACACGGAAATCTCCCCTAAAAGCGGGTGGGGGATGGTGAGAAAGAGCGACACACCCCAGGGGGAAACCATTAACAGATAATGAATCATCATCTGAGCTTAGCAGCTCCTGCTGTTTCCTCTGACAAAATAGCGTGTTTGCCAGGCAAGGTTATTTGGGAGGGGAGAATTACTTATAAAAAGCAACATCAGATCCAGGACTCCTAGCAGTGCTTAGCTATGTGCACACGTGAGTGTGTGCATACGTGTGTGCATTGCATATTTATCGAAGGACACATTTTCCCCCCCTTCTTTAAATCCTTTGCTGATTCATCCTCCTCTACAAATCCTCTGAACATGGCGAGGCCTCGGGCATCGGGCAGGCCCTCTGCCCTACATCCATTCTCTCTGGAAGTCATCTCCACCTCAGATATAAAGACCCCTGGTAGGTGGATGACTTGGGAATTTATTTTTCCCAGCCCCGACCTTCCCTACCAAACAGCAATTTCCTGGGGTACAGCTTCGATCCAACAATTACAAAAAAAAAAAAAAAAAAAAAGCCTCTCACTCATCCCTTAATTTTCTCTCTTTACAATGATTCCTTCTCATCACACAATGTATACAGTCCCCACACCACTGACTAATCACCACTGCCTTTTATAAATGGGCCTGGCCCAGTTCCCACACAACCCAGATAAAGCCGCTGTAACTTCAGAAGCTCTTAGCATGGGGTTTCCTCCTCAGCCCGCCCCCCTCCTGCCAGGTACCACCCAGCACTCCCTGGGGACTGCTGGGAGGTCCGAGCACCAGAATATAAAACCATGAGAAAACACTCACCTAAGTCCTGAGAGGTGGTTGATACCACAAGAGAATAAAACTTTCATCTAAGGACACTGGCCACCAAAGGCTGTGTTTCCTTTTTGAAAGATTTACGGGTTAGGAAGGGGGTTAAGTCAGGTTTTCTGGAAAATTTTTACCAGGAGAAACAAAAGGAAAGTCGTCTCTTTTGTATAATTCAAGGTGCTCACGATTTGCTTCTGCCTCTCCTGAGAGAGCAGGCGTGTATGCTGAGATTGGCCAAGCTTCCAGAAGCAGCAATGCGGCTCCCAGTTTAACGTGCCCTGGCCACTGAGGCAGGTGATTGCTAAAACTGGATCAGCCTCGGCGTTTTATCATCTGTGGGGGTTACTCCTTGGGATGCTGGGCTCCTGACCTGCCCTCAGCTCCACTCAGAGCATTTTAAGCCAATGACAAAAGCAAAACCTTGCTTCCTCAGCACTGACATCAACGCCCTTGTCCCCCACACAATAGAGAGGTCATCATTTTCAGGAGGAGTTCAGTTTCAGTGCTTTTAATTTGATTTTTGTCCGGCACCTAGAGGAAATGGGGATTTGGGAAGCTCTTTAATGCCTTCATCTTACAAAAGAGCGAATCAAAACCCAGAGAACCCCAGCGACGTGCTCTAGGTCACACAGCACAGCCCTTAACCTTGGGACTCCATCTCCCCATCTGTGAAATGGTGGTAACAAGCATAGCAGCCTTATGAGGTTTTCGCGGCTATTAAATGCAATACTATATAAAACAGCCTCAGCAGAGTGCCAGGCACAAGAAAGAAAAGCAGATGTCTGGCATTAATAATTTTCTCCAGGCTAATCCTTTGAGCCAGGAGCAGCTAGGACAGCCTGAGAAATAGGCAAGGCTGGCTACAGTTTTCAGTGCCCCTACCACTTTGTGTATTTGGTAAAATAACAACAACAAGAAGCCCACAAACAAAACCGGAAAGGTGACTCCAAAACTAACCCCCTTTCATCTTTGAACTTCACCAATTAACCCCAACGGTGTGGGGGCTTGGGGCCAGCCGAAGAGGAAGATCCCTCCCCGAAGAACAAAATGGCCCTTCCTGCAGATAAAACATGGCTTCTAGGAGAGCAAGGGACTTTTCTCCCCTTTATGAGGCCAACCTAATCAAAGGAACTTTTTTACGGGTTCTTCAATTAAATCGCCATCACGCAAAGGAAGCCTTGATAAGCATGAGAGACCGCCCTCTGCTGTGGGTTTTCATTAGTGCAACAAGGGTTGGTATGGGAGCTGCGGGGCCAGGCAGGGGACCAAAGTCGAGGAATTCTGGAGGGACTGTGGGGCTGGAGGACACCGACTTCTTCTTTGAGTTCCGTCCCCTCAAAATGGAAAGAACAACCTGACAGGGTTCTCAGGCAAATGAAGAATTCTAGAGGAGAGGCTGGGACTGGGAGGGAAGGTGTTGTGACAAAATGATCTGCTCACATCCCTGCCTTCCCAACCCTGCATCCAGCGAAGGGCCTGCAGGGAGAATCAAGGCTGGCTCACTTCTGAAGCGTCCCTATGTTTCAGGTGGACAACAAATTGTTACAAAATTCCAAACTGATGAGCTGAAGGAATCATCAATAGATGAAAGGAAAGTCGGCTCCTCTTTCCATGGTTAAGATGCTGGGCAAACTTCAAGAGGTCACGGTGCTGATTACCAGTGTCCTCAGGTACTGGGAACAGGAGGAGGACTGCACACTGTATTAGAGAGAAGGAGAAGGATCCCGTGGTCACAGCTGACCAGTGACGCCTGGCAATTTTCCATTTCTGGAGGCAATCAAACACAGTCTGGATGATTCCTTAGGGGTGGGGGAGAAATCTCCAGATTGCTGATTCAGGTGGGTAGTTGGTCTCAATCAGTAATTCTCAAAGTCTGACATGTCACAGGCCCAAAACAACATCCAGAATAATTTAGAGGATCTACGCAGGGTTTGAAGGCTTTTATAAAAACTGTTTAATATCACTGTGCTTTCTTCAAAGAAGGAGCCATTTAAAACAAATCTAAAGACCAAGGCAAGTATCAGAAAGAGGAGGAATAGTCTTTAAGTGGACCGTATTTGGTTTCACAACCCTTACCCTTCATATTTAGCTATGAATAAATGAAAATATCCTAGAACAGTACTTGTTTACCCATTAGTTTGGAGAAACTTTTTTTTTTTTTTGTAATGCTCAAGAAAGATTGAAAAAGCTATCTTAATTTCAGGGGAAAGAAAAAAAAAAAACCCATCTGATACTGTGATCCCATTTAAGAATTCTGAAGATCTGGGATGAGCAGCAGAGAAGGGCAAAGAACTTGACGAGAGGCTGGAGTGGCACCATGCTGTCTCACGCCCCACCTGGAAAAGACAGGGTGCCATCAAGGCAACGCTCCCCTACCAACTATCAAAACTTGGGGCTCATTCGGGGCGCCTGGGTGGCTCAGTGGGTTAAGCCTCTGCCTTTGGCTTAGGTCATGATCTCAGGGTCCTGGGATCAAGCCCTGCATCAGGCTCTCTGCTCAGCAGGGAGCCTGCTTCCTCCTCTCTCTCTCTCTCTCTCTCTGCCTACCTATGATCTCTGTCAAATAAATAAATAAAATCTTAAAAAACAAAAAAAACTTGGGGCTCACGGTTGGACTTGAGATAGCCCCTAAAATATGAATGCTAAATTAAGTATATATTGTGTGTTCTCGGAGAACATGTGTAGAACTTTCATTGTATTCAAAAAGGGATCCATTAGGTCAAAAACTCTAAAGTCACTATTTAAAAGGGGCAATTCCAAAACGTGTCCTACTGAAATGTATAGCTGATTGAAATAGCCCCAATTTTTACCTCTCCCTGCATCCACACTTTGGCTCATCACAGACCTTATTTCCCACCGCTCACCATTGACTCGGCCACACGACTTGCTTTGGCCAATGGCAAATAGGTAGAAATGACCACACACCAGCTCCAAACTTGAGCCTTAAGAGCACGTTTGGTTTTGAGCTTGTTTTTTTGTACCTCTCCCCTGCCGTGAGCAGAGCCTGAGTTAGCCACTGATCCCGAGAAGGGGATGAAAGACAGGAGAAGCAGAGCCAATTCAGCCAACCCCCAAACTGACGAGTGAGGAAAAAATGAATAGTTTTGCACGCCACCAAGGTTCTGAGGTTATTTGTTACACATCATTACTGTGACAATAGCTAACTGATACAGGAAGTGAACTGTAGAATTTTCCTGGAGTAGAAGGAGAATAACTAGGTGTCATCAGGGCTGAGTCATATGAAGACAAGCACAGCTTCTTAATCTCACTCCCGCTTACCTTCTACAAAAGTTCTTGACCCCTTTTCCCAATCCTTGGCTGTAAGAGACGTTAGTTTTCTGCTCAAGCAAAGAAAAATCTGAGCTGGGACCAAGAGTATGGGTCACCATTTTGGGCTATTTTGGCTGCTTAACTTTAATGGATACGTGCACTTTCCAAATATTCACAGTTTCTCTTTTTAAAAGCCCCAATCTTAGCAGACGCACTTGTAATTGTTCCAAATCTTTTACAGACTTGCCCACCTTGGCCAGCGGAGCATACAGCCTAGAGTTTTGACTATTTTGGAGGAAGGCAGGATAAAGCACAGGCTGCAGAAATCTAAACTCTGTAGCTTTGGATTCTGAGTAAAATAGCCTCCCTGAATCTGTCTCCTCACCTGTAAAACGGGGCTCCTACTCACTTCCGAGGGTTGTGGAGAGGTTTAACTAAATGATGCATCAGCTACTTGGCTATGGAAGCATGGTCCTCGGAAGCCGACGTCTTAGTCAGTATGAACCGTAGCTGAAGTATGGAGAGCCCACTGGGGGCAGAAGCCAAGGGCTCTTTGCGCTAAGAGTCAGAACTGGATTCCTGCCTGGTTTTGCCCCACCTCTCCTATGCCGGACAATCTACCTCCCCTTCTGAGCCCTGGCTGCGTCATCTAGAAACCAGTGCTCCTGCAAAAAGCAAAAGCAGGAGAATCTTCCAGGGCGCCGGAATCACGAGATGATATATGCAAAAGGGTCTAGAAAACCGTACAGAGCCTTGCAAATACAGGTTATTCTTACTCTTGGACAGAGGCACAGCGACACCTTCCGGGAGCTCTCCTGTTTTTAGTGGTACTTCCCAAGCAGGACTCGTGGTGGCTCATAAGGAATACTTATAAATACTATCTCGGTCTACTTAGGAAAAGCCAGAGGAACTTGAAGGAGACTCATTTACTGAGAATGAGCCAAGCCAATGAAAATGTAATTTAAGGGGCTTTCAAAGGAGGTAGAAAACCACAGCATTCTGTTAGCTCCAATATTATGATTCACATTCCTTTTGGTCTGAGAAGGGGCTGTCCATGAAATGCTATCTTAGAACCTAGGAGCGTGAAGGCTGGATTCAGAGGTTCCTCGTTTCATGGGATCACAGAAAGTATGAACAGTGCAGGGATAGCAGCTCAATACAGAGCCTCAGGAAATCCACGTTTTGATGGAAGAGGGGGAGAAAGGAGAACGACACCTAAGTGAAGTTTTTACGTGGCTTGTAATCAGACCTGACTTTGCTTCACCTACTGGACTATATTAAACATATGGGTCATCTTTACCTACACATGTCCAACTTTATTATTAAACCCCACAGCTCCAAGCTAAGGGCGCAGCCTCTCTGACCGGGGACAGACAGAGGTGGGATTCCACAACATCTCTCCAAGACAGGCTCTGGGATCTCGGTGCAGAAACCCGGCCCCAGGACGAGAGTCTCGATTAATTCCATGTGTGAGAAAGGGCCGCTACTCCACGTCTCTGCATTGTTCCCGTAAGATCTCTTGTTCTTTCCCTCATCATGTAGTCTTCAATAGAACTTTTGTATCCCTGCTGGGGGACTCCTGAGTTCCCAAGGATAAGTAAGAGGACTGGAAACAAAATATGGAGATATGGTGGGTATATCAGGACCCTGGTAATAAGGAGCCTAAAATCAGAAGATCCATCTGAATATGGACATAGGAGACTTTAGGGGAAAACAGGCTAGCCAACAAACAAACATCTTTTCCTACAGGTAAGAATGATCTGATTCAGTCAGTGTAAGAGATTAGGGGGGAAAAAAATTGAGCCAGAGTGTTCAATAACTTATTCATATTGCAAGGGAAGTTGAGGGGGCCTTCTTTGTTAGCATGGATTCAAGTTCAAGAGTGGAAATCAGTGGCTGATCTTGGTGCTAATAATAGTCTTTAGCTATCGCCCGGCACTGTGCTAAAGGCTTTCCATGGACTATACACCATTTTAGCTACACAATAACCTTATCAAAGCAGTATTATGGTCTTCATGGTGCTTTAGGGGAAAAACCGGAGCTTAGCGAGTTCCAGCCCCTCACCCACAAACTAAGATGTCAGGAGTACCAAGGACGGCATCCAGACCTGGCTGAAGTCAAAACCTCCCCCAAATAACATCCACAAAGGGATCGGAAACATTAATCTCCCCATCTTCTAGAATCAGATATCTTCACCACAAAATCAATCCTTGTTAAAGGCAAGCTTTAAAAGGAGGAAGATCTCCCACAGTCCCCTCTCCGCCATCCCTCACATCCCCCGCCTGCCAATCACTGTGGACGGATCAGGTTTTAGCTGAAGGGAGACTTTAGTGACCAAAATCTTATGCAATTAAAATGTTTATTGTTCAAAAAACTTCTGCTGGAAAAGACGCATTTTACATGTATAACTAGTATAGTAACCTTTGATAAGTATAAAAAAAATGTCTACAGAATGTCTAGAATTTAGTTGGTAAATCACCCCAGGAGACCCAGATTGTGGCCTGGGCTTTGCCACCTAGTATGCTCTCTTAAGAAAAGTCACTTCCACTCCTTGTCAATCTGTTTTCTCAACTGGACAGACCAGGAACTCTCTGGGAGTCTTCCCAGGTCCGAGATTCTGCAAGACAGGAAGGAAAGGTAGTTTACTCTGAGATGACGTAAGAAAAATGTTCTCCTTATCAAGAATTGAACAACAGAATCTGTGAAGGAAATCTCCATCTAGAAATTTCTCAAGGTACCCTTGAGAGAAGAACGCATACTTCTGGTGATTCCAATCACCGTCTAAAGGACATAGAGACATCTGTTAATTAATAATTAATGACTTACCGGGAAGAACATATTAATAGGCAGATCGTGGTAATGTGCGTTTTCTCAGCATGGGAACCAGTGTCTCGGGTGGTGACCACGCAGTGTCTTTGGCCTTGAAGAGGCTGTCCCATGCTAGCATGACTCACTGTCCAGGGCCTCATGCTGCTGACAGGAGAGAAAGGACTGCCTTCACCCTAGCTGGTCTCCTCTGCAAGAAACAGAGAGACTAAGAGGACTGCCACTACCATTCCAGACCTCGTGATTTGATCTTATGCCACCCATCTCTGGGACAACTGTAGCTGTGGAAGAAATCTCAACATGCCCATCCCAACAATCTTCCATCAGACAGACTGTCATCTCTTAAGATCGCCCCTGTAAAAGTTTAACAAGGGACGGGAACAGACATTTTATTCTATTTTTACAGGTCATCTCATTCAATTTTTACAGGCAAACTCTCTCATCAGGCACATGAATGTCCAAGGGAGACCTCTGGAAGGCCAGGCCAAACTCTGGAACCAGGGTAAATCTCTTCAATTCCTACGTCACATTTCCGACCGACTGCCTGTCCGGTCCTCGATGCCTTGTTTGAAAACACAAACCTCAAAGGACAACGGGCAGTAAGCCCAATGCCACCACAGTCGTCATTCCTTTTTATACAGCGAGTTCCGGAAGTAAAAGGATGTCGCCCTGTTAGGATAAGGATGTGGCCTAAAGGAAATCCCCCCCACCCCCGCCCCAGTGTTCAATCATACACACGGAGATCTTGGAGAAGTTACCCTGTTATCTGGTGACCCAGGAAAGCTAGGAACATGAAAGTTGCCCGCAGCTACTTTAACTTAGGCAATGCATTTCTCGACATGGTTTTCAAACATTTTGGAAAGGAGAATGCACATAACGGACTTGCCTGAACTTTGTATTTCCTTTCTCGGCTTTCCTCCTGAGCCTCTCCCAGAGGCCTGGCTAAATTCCAAAAGCAAACACTACACTCATATGTTCCAGTCTCCTTATTAACTTCTGCAGCAGTAACTTCTGATTCATTGTCATGCCAGTGTTTCATTACACTCTGTTCATCAGGAGCAACACTGATCAGCCCGTTTCTGCCCTGCACCCACCCCAGAAAGGGGCACTGGACCAGAGTTTCAGCTCCCCCTCCCCTCCCACCAAAAAATGTCCTGATTTTTATGACAGAAACACTCCAAAGGGGAATCACGTGTTTCTGGAAGAATTTTGAGCATCTCTGAAGTGACAAAGAGATGACTCATTACCAAGAGCCTGGGAGAGCAAAATGGAAGGGAAACTGATGAAAAGCACTTTCAATTTCTCAAAAAGGAAAAAAAAATTGTTTTCTCCTGATACCTCTCAAAGAAGATGGCCTTGGTCCTAGCACACATCTTGGGGGGACACAAGCAACAGGAAAAGCAACCTGAGGTCTCGTCTTCTAAATCAACCTTGGACTTCAGCATCTCAGCTTATGAACAAATGAAGGTACCCTAGTGGCTTCATCTTTTCTTCTCACCCCAAATATGCCATCCTTTGATTCGCAAGCTATGATAAGATATATGTGGAAATGAAAAGATGACTCTCATCTACATGGATTTTGACAAAAAGAAGAACACCAAAATGTGAGCCCTCATTTCTAGCCAACCAATAGAGCAGAGCAGAATATAGGAATGGGAGCTATTTTGAAGGTTTCCCATGGTTACAGCTGCTATGGAAATCATTTTCTTCTCTGGGGTTTTCAGATATCTGAGCCCAGCTTCAATCACTGTTTAAAGAAGGAGAACAAAGGGAGAACATGGACAGAAATTGCTTCTTTTATTTAAAGTTTTAAAAGGTTCCAAACTAGGGTGGTTGGAGGATGGGCAGAGGCACCAATGGCCGCGGTAACCTCAAAAGACTGCCATCAGGGTCAGCTGGCATGGGACAAGATCAATCCCTCAAGGTCTGGAGAGAAACCTGTGCTTTCTGGACAGAGACAGATTTATCTTTTAAAGCACCAAGTGAAACGTATCACTCCCCCCGTGTAAAATCAATGGCCTCCTACCATCCTTAAGATAAAGTTCCTGAGATGATATGACACCAAACATTCTTCTTCCATCTCACCTTTCTTACCCTCTGCCTTATTTTCTGCAGAACAGCTGCCCTGGTTTTTAGTACATCAAATATGTTATGTTCCTCCCTGCCTCAGGGCCTTTGCACATGCCATTTCCTCTGCCAACGAGGCTTTTTCTCCCTCTCCCCCATTATCACCTGTTCATCTTTCAGATTAAATGATTAAACATCACCTTCTCTGGTTTATTCAGACTGGTCAGGTCATCTTATCCTTCCCTGTGGAGCATTTGCTGCAATTTAATCAAATCTATAATTTGATGTTTCAGGATTCAGGAGCACAAAGAGGTAGAGTAGAAGCTCTATGAGGGCACAAAATGTATCTCTACTTTATCCTGCGGTACACAGGCATTATAGTTCAGTGCCTTGCATATGACTGGCACTCGGTAGATATTTATCGGATAAATAGTTCCATGGTATGCTACAGGTAGAGTTTTGTCTCTGTCCGATGTCATGGCATGGTATTTCTCTAAGCCGCAAACATCTCATATGTGACAGCTTTATAGAAGTCTTACAAATACGGGCTGAAAATGTTACATGTCAATTTTACCTCAATATAGCTAGAAAAAAAATATGGAGTGGATTTACACTGTAGGTCAGGCTTGGGTTTTGAATTTAGCACACAAGGTCAACTGAAGTAGAGCAATGGCTCTGGACTGGGGACAGTCGTGACAGGGGGAACATGTAGTGACATGTGGTGACAGCTAAAGACATTTTTGATTGCCACAACTGGCAACCAGTGCATCAAAATCAGGGATGCTGCTAAATGTCCTACAATAAACAAGACAACCCCCCCCATAACCATGAGTTATCCAATCCACGTGTCGACAGCATCAGAATAAGAAACCTGATATAGAGGTAAATTATTCTTCACAACACACTTGAAAAGAGAGCCATCTTAGAAAACAATAGCCCTCCCTCCTGGTCTATTCGAGGCAGCTTTCTGCCCATGTTGAGACAGACACTGCTCCTGTCTCAAGTTGAAAACTAGACAAAGTCACCAGCTTTCATCAATGCATTAGAAGAATGTTTATCTTTAAACACTAGCATCTCATCCAGCATGGCAAGAAGCCCACACGACCACAGGGATTCAGAAGCCGAAACCAACAAGAAGCAAGAGAGTCATGTTCTCCTTCTCCTGTTCACACCAGGGCTGGGCAACATGAGGAGAATGGAAGGTAAAATGTCCACACTTTTCTCAAGTATTTCCATCTCTCATTCTGTCTTTTCCACAAGGATGAAGTGGTCCAATGGGAACTCACCTGCCACCATCTTGCCAGTGGGGTCAGGTTTCTCTCCACTGCAATCCTCTGCCCACATCCCCTAAATGTTTCCCCCTTTGGTGCAGGTGAAAAGTCCACTCCTGGAGCTGCATTCCTTTGGATCCACCATTTCTCAAACAAAACGGGTCTGTTCAACTGCACGCTGTCTTAAGAAATGTAAATTCTAGGTGAGTTTTTAAAAAGGAAGTAGCACTTAGCCTTTACATAGGGAGGAATTATGTTAACTGGGGAAATGAACTAGTATAAAAGAACTGGATATGAAAAAGCAAGGGATGTAGCAGAAGGTAGGTCTTTGGGTTGCATACATGGGGCCAAAAATGTGGAAAGCACTGAAAATCCTATCACTTGCTATGTGACAGCAGGTAAGCGACTTAACCTCTCTATGCCTCAGTTCTGCTACCTGCAAAACAGACTTCACAGTGCCAGTCCCAAAGGACAGTAGGTGACGATCAAATGCAAGAATGGAAGTCAAGCTCTTAGATCAGTCCTTGGCCCGCAGTATCTACTCCACAAACAGTTTACTCAGGACAGGCCATGATCTAATTGTTAGAAGACTGTACAGTCAAGACAAGAAAGCCACCTTGAGGAAGGACGCTTCGAGATTTTTGCATACAGTCAGCATTCAGTAAATATTTGCCAAATGTTTACTTCATTTGTTTAGTCATCCCTTTGGCCCAGTGCCTTGCTACCAGGACTGCAATGTTATACTCAGGGTGGCAATAAACCAACTCTACTTCCTAACTTCCCAGGCAGGTAGTGATGGCCATATGACCATGCTTTGGCCAATAAGATGTGCATTGATGTCATGGATGAATCTTTTGGGAAAGAAGATGATTCAGTTACAACAGTGCTTCTTCCTCTCCCTTCCCCTTTCTTCACACCTCAAATATAGTGCTTGTGTAGGGTGGCGGAAGAGGGAGGCGGGCAAGGAAAGCTATCTCACTCTCTTGAGGACAGAGCACATGCTAACAAGGGATGAGCTGAAAAGAGATAAGCATGGGTCTCAGAGGACAGCTAAGCTGGCATACCACCCCTGTATGCCCAGTCACTATTTCTCATTACATAATAAAAATAAAATTCCTAATTCATTTAAACCAGCTTCTGTCTTGGGGAGGAGGGGGTCTGTGCAATTCTCCACCAATAATCACACTTTTTATGGTAGAGTGTCTCTACCTTCTCCTGGTCAAATTGTTCCCACGGCTTCAACTAACTCCCAGCAATGACCTAAACACTAAGGACTATTTCTTCATCTCAAGCCCTAAGCATATACCAAGCCTGTGACATATACCAAGCCTGTCTCTAAGATAAACCTCTAGAACTTCTCCATCAGAATGTCCCACAGGCCCCTCAACCCCATCTTATCCAAACCGAAGCTCTTTCCCTTCTCCCCACGTGTCCTCCACCTGTTCCCAGTTCGGGGAATGTTGCCTGCCTGTTTGGGATGTTCCACGTCACCCAGAAGGCAGAAATCTTTCTTTTCGTCCAATCCCTCAATTTCAAGTCAGCCACTGAGTGTTAAGAAATTGAGTTCTAGGGGCGCCTGGGTGGCTCAGTGGGTTAAGGCCTCTGCCTGTGGCTCAGGTCATGGTCCCAGGCTCCTGGGATCGAGCCCCGAGTCGGGCTCTCTGCTCAGCGGGAAGCCTGCTGCCTCCTCTCTCTCTCTGCCTGCCTCTCTGCCTACTTGTGATCTCTGTCAAATAAATAAGTAAAATCTTTAAAAAAAAAAAAAAAAAAGAAAAGAAAAAAAGAAATTGAGTTCTAAAATGGCTCACAGATTCAAGCCCGCTTTGTCTTGGTCCCAGTTATAAGAGCAGTCAAGGGTCAGGGGAAAGGGCAGAAAACACAAAGTCCTTTATAATGCTTTATCATCCACCAACAGGATCACCATTTTCTAGAGCTGATGTGGTGCATCGGGGAGGACTTTCCCTGAAGAGCATCCAACATTCGGCCTCTAAGGTCAGAGCAAAGCAGGTCATTCATTAGGACAATGTTCTAATCCACAGAGACTGATATATTTCTCTCTTGTGAATTCCTTAGGTAACTGACAGTGGCACTGAGGTGTGCACCTATGTTATGGGCAGTCCCTTGGAGGCCTTTTCCCCCTCTGCCTACCCCCACTCCACAAAAGCACTCAGGCCATTGGTAAATTAACTCAGTAGCATGGAGATACAGTTTTCACTGTTTGTTGCCTAATTCATACTGCAGTCCACCAGGATGAAATAAAACTTCAAAAAGCTTATCAAAGATCCAACAGCGTTGGGCAGTAGGAGAAGCACGGATTTCATTATGCCACAAAGAGGGGCTTTCCACAGTGCAGGCAACGTGGCTCCCACCGCCGCCATTCTGAGACACCAGCCAGCTTCTGGCACTCGACCTGCGTTTGGGAATAACGTCAATTCATCTTCACTGATTTTCTCTGTGATAACTTCATGACTATTTATGGGAAGCTTCAAAGGCTAAGAAATGCTAAACAAACAAGGAGATAAGTTGCCAAAATGTTAAACATCTGCCCTGGCTGACCTCACAAGATTTTGCTAGGGGAATTCTTCTAAATTCACATAGATTATCACTGGAAACCAAATGCGTGATAACGTCTCAAAAAAAAAAAAAAAAAATTCATCCTAGGCCAAACTGAAGAAGCTTACAAGCCAACACAAGATTATTTTTAGAATGTCACCTATTGAGAAGGGGGAAAAAAAAAGCATGAAAAAAGAGTATGATTATAAAATACAAAGAATAAAAATGAGATCTTTTTTCTTCAGAACCTATCTTGACCTTTTCCATTCTAGCCTGGGAACTTCGCAAGTTAAAAAAAAAAAATCTAATTAAAAATCACTGCTGATATTTCAGTTCAAGTGAAAGTAATAAGGCTTTAAATTTTTTGGATGAACACATATCATTTTTCAGAGATAATCTTTCATAATACTCTAAATTAGATGTCTTACAGAGAGTTTTGCCTTTTCTTTTTAAGTGGATGATGTTAAAATGACTTTCTCAAATGCCACTTCTTCCTTTCCTTTCAATTTTAAGTAGCTAGGACAAGTGTGAATACCAGGGCAAAAAAATCAATCTTTAAGAAACAAAATATGCAGGTCTCTATTCACAGATTCTCTATCTGCCGTGGCAGAAAACAAAAATCAAGTGAATTAACGGGACCATGAAAGAGTCAGTGGATAAAAAGAGGTTCTATTTTTATTAGGCATCATCATTAAAAAGCTTACTCGGTGCAATTAGATCTTTTAGCTCCAAGGAGTAGCCATTACCAGATAACATTAAAGACACACTCAATAAGGAGTCTGAACAAATAGTTCTCGGCCTAGAGGCTTAAAAACAGTAACACAAGTTAACGTTTATTAAACACCTCTTTGTCAGATGAAGTAATTAGTATTTATGGAGCAACTTAATATGTGTCAGGCCCCTTCCTAAGTTTATTGGGATATTATCTTTTAATCCTCGCAAAACTCTGTAGGTCTCATAGAATTCTCCTGTGCATCAGAAGCAGTGAAGATGAGCAAAGTTGAGCCACGTGGCCCGGCTTTTCAGACCAGACAGACCTGGGCTTGGATGCGGGTTCTGACATTTACCAGCAGCAAGAGCAAAGCCAAGAGCTAAGCCCTGAGACTCAGTTTTACCCTCTGTAAAATGGACACTGACCTAGTGAGGTTGTTCTGAGACCTGAAGGACAGTATACATAAAGCTCCTGGCCCAGCAGCTGCCACAAACAGGGACCCAACACACACCGATTTCCTTCCCTTTGTATTTGGTTCCTTATTTACATTTTGTATCTTTGCCTTGAGGGCAAACATTGGGCATAGAAGTGGTCAACCTTTCCCATCTATTGTCAACCATAACTGAGGAAAGATAATCCATGAAACCTCCTTGTTACAGGATGTATACCTAAACCTCACGGACTCCGGCATGAAGGGGAAGTCCCCACGGGGCTATGCCTCCCCCATGTACTCTTCCGCACATCTCCCACAGCACAGTGCACATACCACTGGTGGGAGCACTGAGTGCGGAAAGGCGGGCGAGGCGGTTTCTTGATCTAGGTCCTGAGTGTGCAATTTGGGGAAATTTTGCAGGTTTGATTTGGACACTTTTTTTTTTTCTAAAGATTTTATTTATTTGACAGACAGAGATCACAGGCAGGCAGAGGAGCAGGGAGAGGGAGAGTCAGGATCCCTTGCTGAGCAGAGAGCCCTACATGGGGCTCGATCCCAGCACCCTGGGATCATGACCTGAGCCAAAGGCAGAAGCTTTGACCCACTGAGCCACCCAGGTGTCCCTGATTTGGACACTTTTATTTCTACATATAATACTGAAATAAAAAGCGTTCAAATAAACAATTTCCGGGACACCTGGGTGGCTCAATCGGTTAAGCGTCTGCCTTTGGCTCAGGTCCTGATCCCAGAGTCCTAGGATGGAGTTCCGCATCGGCCTCCCAGCTCAGTGGGGAGTTTGCTTCTCTTCCTTCTGCCCCTCCACTCCTGCTTATGCTCTCTTATTCTGCTCTCTCTCTCTCTCTCTCTCTCTCTCTCAAGCTCTCTCAAATAAATAGCCAAATCTTAAAAAAAAAAACCACACACACAAAACAATTTCCACGTAAGCAAATCCCTTGGAAAAGTCATTACATACTGTTGGGTACCCATACCTCCATCTAAATTCCATGCCTTAAACCATTACCCCCGACCTCCTTCTCAGCCCCCGCCCCTGCCCCTATGCCTCCTCCAGCCTCCACCCTAACCGCCCCCCGCCCCCCCTGCCCCAGCTTCCATTCTTCAAGCTCCTTGTCAGGCTCCATCCGGCCTCTCTCTGTCCCGGCTTGGCTCTTCCCCCCATCCCTCGGCCTGGCGTGCCCACCAGCCTTAAACTCTGTGTCATCCAGCTTCTCTGCCTCTTCTCTCATATTCCTAACCCAGCTTGACCTTCCCCTGCCTTAGATCTGGATCCTCTGCACAGTTTGACACCTGTGGTCCTGCCTTCAACCTTCCTTGCGGTGACGGATCTGGCTCCCCACCCATGCCCACGCTGTCTGTCTGTCTCAGGAATTCCCACTCCCTGCCCCTGGAGTTCAGGCCTTTCACTGAGACCACGGTCCTCCCTGTTTTCACACTTTTTGTTCCCCCTCCCTGTGATCTAATTCCCTTTCTAAATGATATTCATTTTGACTTTTATAAGCCAATGCTAACAAAATTATAAAGTCAACAATCACTCATTTCAACAGCCAATTCTCAACTGGGTGCTTCTTAGGAGTCGCGCACTGCTCTCTGGACCTCACACATACTAATTTACTTAATCCTCCTCACAATCCCGTAAGAGAAGTACTCTTCCAACCCTGAGTTCAGGGATGCGTGAGTGGACACTAAAGCCCAGAGAGGTTAACTAACTTGCCTAAAGACACACAGTCATTCCTGGTGGAGCTGGGATGGGAACCAAGGCAGTCTGAGCCCAGAGCCAGGCCTCCTGAGCAGAACCGCCACTTGAAATTACTTCTCAGGCATCAGGACGGCACCTAGATCTGGCTGAGGGCACGGAGGGCACCCGGGAGTGATGGGAGTGGCTGGCTTTGGGAAACTGTGTTCTGAGCAGTGCTTCTCGGGTGAAACAGAGGGAGGAGGTGTCAGGCCCAGTTCCTTGCAAGTGCACCGATCACTGACACAGGGCAGTTCCCTGAGGTGCTCGTGGTGGGGCCTGGCGACATCCGGGGTTGGCCTTCTCACCTCTTCAAACACTGCTCAGGACAAGGGCTGGAGAGAAGGGCTCATCATGCCGTCGAGGGAGAGCAGCCGGAGGGCACGCTGTGTGTGCGCAGTGGGCTTTTCAGTGAGCAGGAGGAGAGGCAGAGA
This sequence comes from Lontra canadensis, assembly GCF_010015895.1. Taxonomy (NCBI): domain Eukaryota; kingdom Metazoa; phylum Chordata; class Mammalia; order Carnivora; family Mustelidae; genus Lontra; species Lontra canadensis. Next base: position 1,887,355 of record NW_022631028.1, read on the forward strand.
CACATGGGAGCTCCCACTCCCCTCCCGAGAGTCTGCTTTTGACTCGGTCCTAAACCAATCTGAGAAAAAAATGCTTCATAAAACACTGAAGTGAGGGGATGAGTCTCTGCAGAACCAAAGGCTTCTCACTGTGAAAAGCAACATCTGATTTAAAAACAAAGACCACTCGGGGTGCTGCGCTGCGGCTCACTGGGTTAAGGCCTCTGCCTTCAGCTTGGGTCATGATCCCAGGGTTCTGGGATCGAGCCCCGCATCGGGCTGTCTGCTGGGAGGGGAGCCTGTTTCCTCCTCTCTCTCTCTGCCTGCCTCTCTGCCTACTCATGATCTCTGTCAAATAAATGAATAAAATCTTAAAAAAAAAAAAAAAAACAAAGACCACTCAGTGGCGTGGTTCTGAAAAGCCACACTTAAACCCCCAAACTCACAATTCGACTGTTCACAGGCTTCTAAAGAGAGATAACAAAATTTCGGAGGGCATCCCCTTCTCTCTTCATCTCCTCTCTCGAAACAAGTGTCAGAATTCTTCATCTTTCTGTGCCTTAGTCTCCTTTGGGGCATCTAGTGAAGCCCAGGAACCCCTACCCAAAGGGAGTAAAATAAACTATATCCGATTATAAGGGAAACCAAATACATAGATATTAAAATTTTCAATTTGATGTAGCAATGTATGTCCTTTTATGTGAGTATATATGGTATATATACTATATAACTTAGTATATCCTATATGCATAGAGTATATATTGTCCATTTATATAGTCATACATGTAAGTTATGTGTTACTAAGGTATTTTGCTTTTTTTAGATTGAGAGTGAGAGAGTGAGAGAGAGAGAGGGAGAGAGCAGGCCAGGAGATCAAGACCTGAGCTGAAATCAAGAGTCAGATGCTTAACTGATTGAGCCACCCAGGCGCTCCTGTTAGCAAGTTTTATAAGTTATAATTTACATGATTTAGTATATGTGGGGATAATGTACTTATTAGCATATGATACATGGAGATCTAGCACCAAGTTTGGTAATACCATAATTCCTAAGCGACCTAATTTTCTAAGTAAATGATATTTCCAGATAACGTCCATGACCACTATGGGACATGAAGACATCTGGAATATTTATTGGGGACAGAGTCACAGGTACCGCTCATGTTATTACCCTCGCTTGTCGCCTGCATAATTGAGGGAAACGCCCAAAGTTCAAGTAGGGGTTAGTAGAAACAAAGATGTAAAACCGTCTCCACCCACGTTCAGGGATGCTCAGAATTTTGATCAGGGGCGCTCTGAATTTTGATCAGGGGCAGCCAGGTTAAGAAACCGTGTTCTTGAAGGATGTTGGGATAAGGCCAGGGCTGAAATGGGGGGATCTGGTGGCCGGTGGAAAGTAAGCACCATTAGAAGGGGATTTTTCTACCTCGGTGGGTGACTAGTTATCACAAGTCAGCCTGCTTTTTTTTTTCACACTGAGCTGATTTTTCACAAAAACAAAACAAAAAAAACCAACTTCCTCTTGTTCACAAATGTGCACAGGGCCTCCCACATCAGGGCGCAAGCTAGGGCCACAGACAGGTGTGCAGTGTGGAGGCTGAGACTCTGAAAGCTCTCCTTAGCCCTCTGTTGACTTCTTGACTCATTTTTAACCAATTTTCAGCGTCATTTGTACCTGTAGCCCACTGCCATTCCCTCAGTTTTAATCCTCCCAGTTTAAGTCATAAGCCATTAAGAAACACACTAAAGCAAAAAAGACTTGGGAAATGTTTTAAAAACTAAGAGTAGCCACTTCACAGCAACAGTTTAATCAAGGGAGGTTTAAGTTATTTGAGCTACTCGCGAGAGTAGAGAGGAATGCGTACAGAGAACAGTGGCGAGCAGTCCCAGATCTGCGCTCCGGCCACTTTCAAATACATACCCCAAGAAGTCAATCTCCTTTGCATTGCCCCTGGCCCCTTATGGATAAAATAAAGATAATTCTTTTTTTTTTTTAAGATTTTATTTATTTATTTGATAGACAGAGACCACAAGTAGGCAGAGAAGCAGGCAGAGAGAGAGAAAGATAATTCTTTAAAAGAAAGAAATCCAGAAACATCCTAGGTGTCCGTCACTATCCCAAATGGTTTGCCTTCCTTCTATCACTTGTTCCATGCTGGAAACCTGTTAAGGTGGGTATTCACATTCCCATGTTACAGATGAGGAAACTGAGGCACAGAGAAGTAACATGCTGGGGTTGACAGAGCAGGTAGATGAGCAAACAGATTCCAGCTGGGCCTATTAGCACCCCTACTCCCTCCCCACTCCCAGGGCGGGGGCACCTCTGCGGCTGGGATTTCTCAGGAACGCTGGGCACCTTTACTTCCTCCCATTTCAATTTCACAGGACTATGCAGGAGAAAGGGCTTTGCTGGCTGAGTGATCATGTGTCAGGGAGCTCATTCTTTATGGATGTCAGTCCGGCCACTTGCTTAATTTGCAACAACGGCATGCCCGCCCTCCCAGTCTATCCGGCCTGCGGCTGTGGGGCTCAGTCTCCAACATGCTTCCCTCGCAGGTAATGTGCTACCATGAAGGACTGAAAAAATCCCACCGCCGTGCACGCAGGCAGAAAAAGCGACGGCGACAGGTAGGCCGTCCACACTGGGAATCTGGGCTCTTGAGTAAAACGTGCCCAGGCCTCTCATCCGGGATCATTGTCCGTTTTGGGTTTTTTTGTTTGTTTGTTTTTCCGGTTCACATAATGCTGGCTGGAATATAGGTTCATTCTGTACCCCAAGAGCACCGCTGCTCACCTTTCTTCCTTTGAAGGTTAGCAACCATAAAACCTCCACTTCTTTATGCTCTGGTTATTGAGTTATTTCAAAGGGACCTCGTTTTTGGTATCCGGTGTCCAAAACATTCTTCTCTACCAGAGCAGCACATAATCGACACACCATCCAGGTCTCCGGTTACCATCTCCATCACCAAACTGCCTTGAAGCCAGAGGCAAACATGAAGCAGGTTCCGTTTAACTTTCTCATGTCCTTATTTCATGTCACTGGACCAGGGGACCATAGGCTGGCAAGGACCGGACTCACTCAGCCACTTACTCATGATACCGACTACGTACTGAGCACTTTCCCCCCTCCCCGGCACTGGGCTGGGCCCCCGGGGCTGCAATGATGAACCAGCCCATGTGGATCCTGCCTTCCCAGAGCTTACAAGCTTGGGACCAGGGGGCATATGGTGGGAGCAATGTTCTGAAAAGGTGACAATTTATTATACTGAGTGCTAGAGGCTCTGTGGAGGAGCGCCCAGGGTTGGGAGATACGGGAAAGCCCCTTCCATGCAGAGGAAGCCGCATGTACAAGGATGAGGGGAGAGCTGACCAACCAAGCGTGGGAAGGAGGAAGACAAGAAGAACCTTACCCACTGATGGAGCGGAAACCAAAACAAACATCCTTGGGAAACCACATGTTGTTATCTAGGTAAGTTCCCCCAACACACACCCATGCTCCTGCAAGGCCACTCCTGGGTACCTGCATCACAGAAGCTCTTGCCTGTTTATCCCCAAGAACAATGGGAAAAGCAAACAAAAGACTGTCAGGGAGACAGACTTGGAGCAAAACTTGTACACAAAGCAAAGAGATGATAAACTCCTAATTCAGGAGAATGGTTACCTCTCAGTGGAGGGGGCTGACAGTGGGGGGTGGGGATGGGAGGGGGCAGGGAGAGGATGGAATCAGAAAAGACAATAAGGTTCTTTCTCCTAAAGCCAGGTGGTGGGCTCACGGGCAATCATTGTGTTGCTACTGTTTATGCCTTATACATATTTTATCAGTATGTTTGTATCTGCTCAATATTTCATAAGAACCACCGCTTTGTTTCTGCGTGCTGCACGGAAAATCGATTAGTGGGGTGAAAAGGTGGGAATGGGGAGAGCTGCTGGGGGCAAGGGCAGCTGCTAAGACAAGAAGGAACAGACATGGGGAGTAGAGCAGGCATATGGTGGAGACAGAAGAAACTGCTTCCAGGCACATGTAACCTGTGTTTTTCAAACCGGGTTCAAGGTTTAATTCCAGAAACAGTTCTGGAGGGTGTGATGGAAAAAATGAGTGAGAGGGGTTTTTATTCGCTTATCTACTCAATCCCTTGATTTTTACAGATATGCACATCAAGACCCAGAGAGGAGATGAGAGCAGTCAGGGCAGCATCAAAATCACCAACACCCAGCCCCCTGCCTCCTTCCACCCAACCTTGCAGCAGAAAAAGGACTCTCACTAGGACACACCCGACATTCAGTACCACACCGCCGGCAGGAGCAGGAGCTGAATGTTGACAGCACGTTGGGCCTTGTCTGCAGTAGGGATGGCGTGTCTTACTCCCACAGAGACTCTATCAGGAGAAAAATATTGAATAACTCCTACCTCAGTACAGTTAAATCCAATTTAGTGGTTTTGCAAAAACTTGAGGTTGGCAAATCAGAGTAATGAATACAAATGGCATTCCGGTTATGTTTACTTTACCACAATAAAAAAGGTTTTAATTGGCATCCCAAGGAGTTGAACTTAAATGTTTAGCCATTGAAAATCAATGTTCTACCCCCATACATGCTGATAGCTACATCTTCAAAAACCAACTTTTTTCCTTCTAACAATATTTATGTAATTGAGACATGTATTCCCTTTGATTCAGTGATCCCACTTCTAGAAATGTATCCTACAGATATTTTCATGCATAAAGGCAATGACGATCTACAGATAAGATTGTCTACCCAAGCAACATTTGCAACAACCAGAAATTTTAAATATCCTAAATGATCATCAGTGAAGATCTGGTAAAAATAAATTATAGTACAGCTATATAATGGGATTTTACAGACTTTTTAAAAAAAAGAATATTTATGTAACTGATATTAAAAGCTCTCCAAGATCTACTGCTGAATAACAAAGAGGAAGTAGCTATGGTATGCCACCATTTGCCTTAAAAAACAAAGTTATGTACACATACACACATCAATATTCATAACGGCATATGCATGATATATATACCTATATATGATATGCATTGAGGAAGGACATCCAATTCAAAATACATACTTACATGTTATAATTTTATTTCAGGGTATATGAGGTCATAGTAGGCACATAAATTTTCTTGAATGAATAAAGTCCCTACATGCTTTTTATAAATCAACTTCCCAGTGTGTTTTATAAATCAAACTTGACCCCAAAATGTCATCCAATTCTTCCTCAGACATTTTTTTTATTACCCAATTTAACACTCTTCTCAGATAAATTAGGAAAGCTCAAAAAAAGCAACCCGAGCTTCGAGTCTTTCACACAAACCTATCCTGCAATAAAACCAACACCGCAGACTTTCCAGCAAGCGAAGTTTTTGAATGGTGATTATTTAATTAAGAGGTTAAAAAGGCACATGCCTTTTTCTGTTCACACAAAGGCGATAAGGTTTCCCCCCTTGCCCACACTCACACGCAGTAGCACTGCGGCATACTTCTCCACATATGTAATGTGAACCCAAGCTTTCTGCCTCGTCTGTTGGTAAAACGATAGGGGCTATCAACGGGATTAATCGTATCCCTTCATTCTATACCCTTTAATCCTAAAATAAGCAGTTCTAAACACATTCCGCAACAGCATATGCACTTTTCAGAGGGTCAAATCAGGGCTCCATGATGACAATACTGAAATGTTCCAGGTTATTCCTCGATAGATGATGGTGCCGATTCACAGAGAGGTTGGAACTATGGTGGGGAGTAGGGGGAGGAGGACTCTCACTTCAATACTTATTATAACCATGCATAATGGAATTTATTCTAGTAACTTACAAAAACTCTAGGTTTCAGACAAAGTCATCCCTACCTCAGAATAATATATTATATATTCTGCCATAGCACACTTGCCCTTAGCAAGCACTCCCAAACTTAAAAAAAAAAAAAAAGATCTTGGATCCTCTATCATTGAGAACATAGTGCCTAACTTATTGCTAGAAAGGAGTTCTAAATCTGTCAAAATAGTCAAAACTAATTCTTGACCCTGGGGCAATAGCTAATATAACAAGCCTTTTATCCAACATAAAGAACATCTGTAGTCAAGTTGTGAAGAAATTCGGCTGTGGTTGTCTGAAAATCCAAAATAATAGTGGTTTAAGCAAGATAGAAACTAATTTCTCCCTCATGTAAATACAGTCTGGAGTTATGCAACCCAAGGCTACCAGGGAGAGTCTCTATGGTCACCAGGAATCCAGGCAATGCCTGTCTTGTTCCGCATTCCTCCATACAGGGCTTCTACCTCACGGCCCAATTTGGCTGCTTGAGCTCCAACTGTCACATCCATATTCCAGTGGGCAGGAAGCAGGGGTACACACTTTCTTTTGAAAGGTACTTCCCAGACGTTGTACTTACTATTTTAACTTATATGTCTTCGAGTGGAACTTAGTGAAATGGCAACCCCCAGGAGTGAAAAGGGCTGGGACGTACTGTCTTAATTCTCAGGCTGCCTGTCATACAATATTTTACAGGTTATATCCCTAAGGAAGACATAGATGATGGACGTGGGGACACCTAGAAGTGTCTATCACATTGAGGAATCACAAAATAATGATACATACATACGCTAATTTTTTTCTTGAAATATATAGCCTAACATTCATTTCTAGGGAGAGAGGAGATTTTGCATATGGGTTTATGGAACAGAAAACCTTTTAGGTCATGCACAAAAGAAACCTATAATCCATCTTCCTCAATTTCAGTTTGGTTGTTTTTAGAGCTGTGTCATAACGTAAAGACATCCGAACAAATCTAGGTCCTTTTATCATCTCTGCCTCATTCCCAGTCTCTTAGAATCATTTTGCTCAAACCTAATTCAACCGAGTTGTTTGTAGGATCCATTACTGGGTTATTTCCAAGCACTGAGCTTCATTTTCATGGAAATAACTCTTATTTCTGTTTACATCTTTATTTCATAGATTTATGAAGTTCACATATGTACCTACCGTCCCAAGGAAAACAGGTGGGAATAGATTTAGGAACAAATTCACTCCTGGTAATATAAAAGCTACAACAGAGGGCACCTGGGTGGCTCAGTGGGTTAAGCTGCTGCCTTCGGCTCAGGTCATGATCTCAGGGTCCTGGGATCGAGTCCGCATCTGGCTCTCTGCTCAGCAAGGAGCCTGCTTCCCTCCCTCTCTCTCTCTCTGCCTGCCTCTCTGCCTACTTGTGATCTCTGTCAAATAAATAAATAAAATCTTTAAAAAAAGGAAAAAAAAAAAAAGAGCCTACAACAGAGCTGAAGGGACCAGAGACTGACAGCGTCCTGAAAAAGGACTTACAAACTGGACGTTTCATTGAGGGAAGGGAGACCTTTGGTTTATCCAGCAAAGGGGATTGAATGAACTCCCCTCCAATTTCTTCTTGCCAAAATCTCCTCCATTGGCTATTTTAGCAAGAAAGCCCTAGTAATGCTATCATCATGTGTTAATGATGACGGAGCTCTTCCTGATTCATCCCTGTGCCTCAATCTCAAGATGAGAGAAACTGAGGTCCAGGAGAGTTCGGTAAGTTTCCAAGTATCAGAGGTGTGTTCTGCACTTCCCAAAGGTGTTTGCTGCTTTCAACACTTTGCATTACTCCTCAGTGGGTGAGAATGCTCTTGGCTTTGGGGCAGGGCTACCTTCACTGTGATGGCACAGTCTCTCAGGCTAAAGAATGTTTAACCACCCTGTCTCCAGCCTACTAAGCACCAGCAGCCCTTTCCGAGTCACTGTGACCAGAACACAGAAATGCAGCTATGAGTGGCCAGACACCCATAACCCTAGAGGTAGATGTGATGTTCTGTTGTAGTTGTATAGCCGTTTTCCTGTTGTCTCCTGGATCACATGATCACAGCTGTGGACCTGGCTTATGCCCTCAGACAATGCCAAATCCTAAGGAATCTGAAGAGCTCTTTAAATCTTCTCAATAGAAGTGAACAAAGCTTAGCTCAAACCAGAGTATCATCCTATTGTAATAATTCCTAGGAAAGCAGACGCTATAGTTCATGAAACACAAACTTCACCGTTGCACACAAATCTGTTTCCTAAAAGCTATTTATCCTGGACTCAAGCAAACAGAAACAGGAGAAATGATCATGTCATTAAGAAAACAAATAATGCTTTTTCATACAACTGCCTGATGAGATCCTTTGTTCACTTTTCTATTGAATCATTTCATATTGTTCTCATTAGTTAGAGCTGTTTCCACATTTTGAAAAATTAGGTCTCCTTATATCATGCATTACTAATAATTTTCCCAAGTTGTCTTTTGAAAATTTCAAGTTATTCATGGGAAGATAATCTTCTTTTATGACTTCTGGGCTCCGAGTCATCCCTTCATTTATTCGGTTATTCAACAAATTCTATCGGGATTTTTGCCATGCACCAGGTATTTTTCTGAGTTGGGGAATTAAACAACAACAACAACAAAAAGGCACAAAACAGAAGATTCTTATGAAGTTGAAATTCTTGTGTAGACTATAGTCATTAAATCTAGTGCAGATCAAAATCCAGATAATCTATTAAAAATGTAATGCGTCATGTCGTGAAAAGTGCTCCCGAAAAAAACAAATAAGAGAAGCAGGGAAAAGAGAAGGGCTGGAGCACTATTTTGGATGGTTAGGAAATGCTGCTCTAAGGAAACACTGGAGAAGGGCCTGGAGGGAAGCAAAGCAACAAATTGTGTGGACATCTGCTGGGGCGGGTGTGGGGTGGGGGGAGCTGCCCTGTCAAATGTCCTGAGGTAGAAATATGCCTGTGTTTAGGGACCAGTAATAAGGAGGCCAGTATGGCAAAAGGGTATGGAGTGGGGGACAGAAAAAGAGAAATTATTTGGATTTAGATATGCGTTTTACTTTCCAAATTTATAAAAGCATTCTCCCAAAAGAAAATTTAGGGGCTTATTTAAGTTTCGGATCTCTCTCTCCTTATTGCAAATGGAAAGCTGCTTGTCCTAGCACCATGTATTGAAGCTTAGCCCATGGCTTTTACAGGTCACATCTCTTGAACACCGAGCACATCTGAGCATCTGAGCACAGACTCAGATCTAGTTTTGGAGGCATCTTGGTCTGCCTCCAGTATCACTTCCTGCTCCAGCACCACACTATCTCATTTCTGTACCCTTACGATGTATTTGACTACCCAGTGGGGCTAGAACCTCCTAAACCTTGAGTCATCTTCACAGACGCCAGATCTTGGCTGGTTCTCCTTTCTGCTGATGGAAGAATGCGAAAGCTACTTTAGTAAATTCCATGGCCCCTAAGTGACAGGAAGGAGGAGGCAGCCAAGAAGGTACCGATGCTCACATGGGAGTGGGGCTTCTCTCTCCCATCTACACTCCTGGCCCTCAACATCAGCACCAATCACGTACCAGTACTCTAAACTACTTCATGGTAAGAAAGCTCCTTGACTGCTAAGTGGACAGTCATTTAAATCATGTCTGTCTGGCTTCTCCGATGTGACATTAAACCCTAGAGTGCGGGGCTATAAAGGTTCTCAGACTACTTCTCTGAACCACCAGCACCTGATTTATTAGGTGTAAATTAAGCACCAACTGAGAGCTAATGAATGGGAAACTTGGAGCAGGAAGGGGATAGCCCCACCACTGTTTAGATCCCTCAGAGCGAGGCAAAGAATATGGCACTCAAAAGCTCACATCACAGTCAGAGTCCTAAGATCTAACCTTGGTTTTAATACTAATTGTGTGACCTTGGGTATGTAACTTCAACTTGCAGCACCCAGGTCTCCTCTTAAAACCAAAGTGGATCATGGTGTCTGTTTCATAAAGGGTTTCAAGAATTAAATCTAAGAATATAAGAAATGGGCCTGGGATAGAAGAGCTCTTGCCCATTGTAAATGGTCAATTCGTGATCGCTAATATGAGAGTGATAATGAGGAAAATCATTTGCTTTCATTTTATTTCATTTAAGTTACTAGGAAAAGCCAATATCCATTCATGCTAAATTTAACAGAACAAAGGGAGTAGGGAAGTTTAATTAATGTTAGACTCTTTCTGATTGATTTTACAGAGAAGTGATAGGAGTTGGGGAGTGGAGTAAGTTAGCTGTGGCAGGACTTTGTAGAGATGGGACCTAGTTCCAGAATTAGGAAGAATTTTCTTTTCTAAGGGAGCCCAATTTTCTCCCCTTTGAAAGTCAATCAATTATACAACCTAGACATTAATTAAAAGCCCCAGGGCCAACAGTTCTCCCCACAAATAACCGTCTACACACTATGAGTTCATTTCATATACATCTCCCTGGCAAAGCCTAACAAAAGCTACGAGAAGATGGAGGAACTTCATAGAGTGACCCCAGGGGGTCAACTGATTCAGACTGCTGAATTCAGCAATACGGACAGGAAATTCCATCCACTAACAGCGGTTTGCATAATCCCCGCCTGTTGCAAGCATTTAACCACACCTTGGAAAGACAAAAGGCGGGTTCCCCTCAAAGGTGCCCCAAAGTGGATACCCAGCCCTCCAGCGCTCCTGGACTTTCCTAGATTACGCATTTAAAAAGGCCTAGTTGGGTGCATTGCTGGAGAACATGAAAGGGTATATGCTTTCTCACCATGATTGTAATTATAATGGATTGAAGAGCAGGCCCCCCCACAGCTACATCCACCAGGAATCTCTAAATTTGATTTTATTTTGGAAAGGAGTCTTTGCGGATGTAATGAAGTTAAGGACCTTGAGATGACATCATCCTAGATGAGAAGGTGGGCCCAAATCCAATGGCAAGGCCTTCTGAAAAGAGAAAGGGATAGAGAGACAAAAGGAAGCACCCTGTGATGACAGAAGCAGAGATGGGAGTGACATCTACAAGCCTAAAAAATGCCAAGGGCTGTCAAGAGCCACGAGAAGCTAAGACAGAGGCAGGGGGTGCATTTCCCCTTAGATCCTCCAGAGAGAACCAACACTCCTGACCCCTTCATCTTAGACTTCTGGCCTTCAGAACCACCAAAGAATGAATTTCTGTTATCTGAAGCCACCCAGTTTGTATTCATTTACATAATAATACAATTATGTAAAACTCCCGATTGAAAAAAGCCCTAGAAGGAAATCACACCCTAATGTGGAGAAGATTCCTCTGGGTCCAGGGAGTCTCACTACTTTTTTTTTTCCCCCTAAAGAAATCATTTGACTTTGTTGATTTTTCCAAATTGTCTACACAGCGCATTTATCATCCAACAATTTGATCAAAACTAATTTAAAATAAGAAATAAACCTGCTGTAAAATGCTGTTATCACCAGGACTTTGAAAAGTAAAACCCAGAATTTTTCAAAAATCCCTAGCAGTAGGGTACATCTATGAAACCATTCCACCTCCCAGGACCCAGGAAAACCTAGGTACCCGTCCTTCCCTATGACTTCAAATATTCCTGGACCCAAGACGACAGAGACGTTCCTGTTATCCATTGCCTCCCAATCTGGGGCTTCATGAAGCTGAGAGGAGACTGTCCCTATGACTTCCCAACAACTCTGTATGTCACTGGAGAAGCTCCAAAGGGCAAGTCATCAAAGATGCAAATGACAGGCGTGTGCTCCTAGGTGCCTGATTGTGGAACAAAAGACTTGGAGAAATTATATTATCACAGTAATTTCATAGTATCGTTGAAGAAAGAAAACACCTGCATTCTTCTAATAAGCCCCCTGGAGGCCTAATTCCTCAGCACTCAACGTGGAGGACAGGCTCTGGATGTTACATGTACACTTAATGAGCCAGTTTTTAAGAATTGTGAAAGCAGTTTCTGCATCCCCAAGTAGTTTACCAAACATAAAAATCAAATAATGCTCTCATTAAATGCCTTCAAGCCGGCAAATGTGTGTCTGCTTTGCAATGTGGTATCGGGATCTGTGAAACATTGGGGACCATAAGCTGGAGAGCACAGGTCCAAAGACTGGAGGTCCTGGTTATTTTTAGCTTAGGGACTCAAGCCAGTTCTGAGGGGGTGCTCCGTAAACTCCCGCCCCTGACCTCTTCCGCGGAGGGTTCCTCTACGAAACATGCAAATGCCATGCTGCAGACTCCCGCTTTTCACAAGCCTCCCCACAGTCCAATTTAATACCAAACGTGTCAGCAAGCTGAAGAGAGCCCCCTTCGATGTATGCAGATCTGATGGGGAAACTGCAAGTGGCTAGTTTGTCACCTCTCAGACACCCTCAGTCCTCTGACTTTATAGGACTTTCACCTTAAAGCCCCCATCTGCAAGTAAACCCACCAGCCCAGGGTTCTTCAGACGTTCTGTTCAGTGTGGGCAACAGTCCAATCTCACCCCCAGGCCACTGAGAATATGACTCTTTTTCCAAGTTATAGTTGTATATTTAGACAAGGAGAGACAAAATGCCAGAGCTAAACATGCTGTCTTGGTCAGAGTACTTGCGATCTTGAACCTCAAAGATCTGGATTCAGATCCTGACTCCACTAGTTCTTACCCGTGTGACCTAACACATGTTACCTAACCCCCCTGGGTCATAGTGTCCCCCTGTTTACAAAGTGGAAGATAAAACACGTGCCTTAGAAAATTGTGCTGAGGGAGTCAATGGGCCATGAAAAAAGCCAACACACAGCAAACCCTTAACAATGTGAGCTCCTTCCAAAAAGCAACTCCCAGATAGGGAGGATTTAGCTACTTAGATGTCCTGCTCAGTCCATTTGTCCCTGCCAACTGGCGACTTTATTCTGTTCTGCCATTCTTATCTCCTTCCAGTCAGGCATATCACTCATTGGCTTCTTCAGATTACTAGCACAAAGTTAGATGTCTACAGCAACAAGTCCGAAATGTAAATGAGTGAGGCAGGCCAAGGGTAACACAACAGGGAATAGTGGGGACTGTGGAAAAGCTGAACTCACATTCTTATCAGAAAGTAAGGGAGGAATATAATAAGCCCAGAATTGCTGGAAATTCACTACTCCAAAGAAAACCCTGAATGTTATTTCTTACACGAAACATCAAAATACTGGCAACTACTTAAAATTTTAAATTTAGTACCACGGCAACAAAATATAGGTACAGGCCAGATCTTGTCCCAGGACTTTTCAGGGTGTGATTTGGAGTTCAAATATTGTATAAATTAGAAAAGGGAGCTTCTCCTTAATGTTCATGTAAGTCAAAGTGTTTGGTGTGGCACACTAGCAGCGGGAAAGCCCAATGCTTATCAAGCAGGCTTGAGTAACACGGATTAAGTATCGCCTTGATGATGAGTGGCTTTCATCTTGGACATGAATTTTCATGGTCCAGTTGGTGGGCACAAGGCACAAAAAAAGGCCCCTTTTTATATAAGGACACCAGGGGCAAAATTTAAATGTTGTCTTCTTGTTACGGTTGGCAAACTGTTTTAACGAACATCATATGCACATTTCACTTAAGCAAATAGACTGTGAGGGCAGAGGGTCCAATTCTAAACTCCATTTCATCTGAAGTGTGTATATCTGCATGTAAGTGTGTGATGTGAGTTGGCTATCCCATCCGTAATACTCCTTCCTTTAGAACCTGAAGTCCCACATGGTCGGGGGTGGGGGAGCTTGGAGACACCCTCTCTCCTGACTGAAGTTCATAGAAAAAGGAGCGTCACACCCGTTTAACAAATGAAACACTGCAGCTCATTATGGGGGGCGGGGTGGGGGGAATTTGTTCTCCGTCATTGCATCTCCAATTTCCAGGGCCATGAACCCACACCTTCCTTCTCTCTCTCTCTTTTTTTTTTTTTTTAAGATTTATTTATTTATTTATTTGAGCAGGGGGTGGAGGGGTTGTGGGGGTGGATGGGGAGACTGAATGGAGGGAAGTTGCAGAGAAAGAGAATCTTCAAGCAGACTCTCCGCTGAGCACAGAGACCAATGAGGAACGCAATTTCACAACTGTGAGATCATGCCATGAGCTGCAACCAAGCTTTGGATGCTTAACCAACTGAGCCCCCAGGCGCTCCTGCCTTCCTACTCCTTATCCAATCCTGTTGTTACTCATCTGTCTTTCGACCAGAGACCTGTGGAGCTTACATTACACGCCATGCACAATGAGGCATGTTACATGCTTTATTCCACGTAATCCTCCTGACAACCTCATAACAGAACCTCACAATAGTAACCTTATTCCCATTTTTCAGATGAGAAAACCAAGGAAGGCTCAGAAAGGTTAAGTCACATTTTCAAGGATTCTTAGCTAGTAAAAGGCAGAACCAAGACTACAATCCCAGCAAAACGTCTTCAAAGGCTTTCCCTTTAACCGCTCAGCCATAATCTTCCCACATAAGCCCTTATATACTTCATAGAAGTTTTTATGACACTGCCTCAAAGTACACATTTCTCCCCAGAGATCACTCCCCGTGGCTCTCTCATACACAGGGCAGGTAGAATTCTTTTGATCTCATAATGCTCTACGCTCTGGGAATCATTCCCTTTAGGGAATGCTCCCTCTGTCCACAGGGAATTCCCTCTGGGGTTCTCATTAATGGCAGAGTTAACAGATAACCTCACAGCTTTCTGAACCAACAGACCACAAAATAACCCACTTGTGAGATTCCCCCTCATCCCACCAACCTTAAACAACAGAAGCAGGAAGATGGATGGCCACCTTTCAACAGAATGTGAGTACCACTCTCCGGATCAAAGACAAATAAAGCGTATTTTGAAAAAGAAAAAGATGACTGACATCAATGCCCCGTGTTTTCTCACTATTCATTGGGAACAAATTGTCACTCAGGGTGATTAAACAAGGATTAATTACAAGGTTGCTGTACAAGCTGAGATGTTTCAAAGTTTCAGCCTGAAGAACACATAAATATATTCACATTTTTTTCAATAGCAGGGGTGGAATTTGGCACCATCTCCTTGGAAGACAATTTGACAAGAGCTTCACATGGCCCTGTTGTAGCATAAGAAAAGCTATTATCATAGGCTATATGATCAGGAACGGTGGAAAACAACCAAAGTGGCCATGAGCAGAGAATTTTCAATTTACTGATAACCCATACACCAGATTCTAAAAGCTAACAAATGTATTAGTTTCGATCTTTCTGCCTTTTTTTTTTTTTTAAAGATTTTATTTATTTATTTGACACAGAGAGAGAGAGAGAGAGTACAGCAGGGGGAGTGGCAGGGAGAGGGAGAAGCAGGCTCCCACAGAGCAGGAAGCCCGACCTGGGGCTCAATCCCAGGACTTTGGGATCACCACCCAAGCCAATGGCAGATGCTAAACCAACTGAGCCACCCAGGAGTCCCTCGATCTTTCTGCTCTTTATATAATGACACGCAAAGATGTCCCGGAAAAATTTCTAACTCTTATTAAAGTATGCTACAGAAGACCACATAGAATGCATGTTTTCTCTAAAATCTTATTAACAAATACTAACTTGAATGAATTTGAGGATATAAAAACCAAGCCATAAGCAATAGATCTTGAGACATCTGGCTGGGGGGTCAAGCAGTCTTTCTGCACAGGGCCAAGTGGTCAACTTTTCCGGTTTCCTGGGCCACGAGGACTGTCTCAGCTACCAGATTCTGCTACTGTAAAAGCCATCAGAGAGGATGCTAAAGGAAGCGGCATGGCTGTGTCCCATTAAAACTCCAGCTATGAACTTAAAATGTAAATTTTATGTCATTTTTATGTGCCACAAAATGTTATTCCTCTTTTGATTTTTTTCCCCCCAACCACTTAAAAATAGGAAAGCTATTCTTGGCTAGAAGTTTCTACAAAACCAGAGAGCAGCCTGATTGTGTCCCACTGGCTGTGCTTTGCTGACCGCTTCTCTCAAAGGTGTAATTAAGGGTTTGCTTCTGGGTGCTGTGTAAGTTTTCTATGTGCACGTACGTGTGAGGGTGTGTGATTTTAGAATACTTCACAATAGCCATGCCTTATCTGGAAATCAGAGACGATAACATGGACACAGTGGCACGAGCAAATAGGTTTCTTCTAGAGAAAAGTCCTACGAAGGTGCTAAAGCTTCTATCAAGCATATTATCAAATGCCAAGGATGCACAGTGAGCCAGACAGCAAGTTCTGAGCTGCTACAGATCCTTCCCTAATTTGAGGATTCCAGGCATACGTCTTGGGTGCACACACACACGTACACACACATACCATCTCCTTTCATCTTCCCCCTTCACCCCCAACTTTTCTTGGCACGTCAAGTGACCGAGACAGAATGTTTTTCCTCCCCCAGCAAAATAATCAGTAGGAACCCATTTCTTAGCCAAATTACAACCCACTAAAGGAAACCAAGCCGGCATCTCCCCAGATCGCCACCCGAGTCATCAATCAACACCATTGCCCGGTCAACTAAGATGCTTTTCGAGGCAGTCTTGGCTGACCCAGTGAGCGCAGCCTCTAGGGCAGCTGCGTGGGGCCAAATCATGCCGCCTGGAAAGGCCGCTGGTTGTCCAGAGACAATCCATTCTGCATAATTAAAACCACCTCACAAAACCACCCCTGGTCTGAGCTATCCACGTCAGATGCTCTTGAAAGTGCAACTCCAGGAGGCTTGTTCTAAAAGCCCGCCTTTTAATACTCAAATCGAATCTACATTTATCAGCAAAGCCGAAATGTTAAAGGGATTACAAGGAGCTTAGAATCCGCAGGCGGGGCATTGATCTGGTCTCGCAAGCCGCATCTCCACATGCCTTTTAGAAATGGCTTTGGTCTATTCCCTGGTTCTTTGGCTGTCTTTCATTTCTGCACCAAATCTCACCCAGGTTGGAGAGGAGGTCTCCTTGATTTCTAATTCCGAAAGGTTCTCAGATTCTTTTCTTCTAAAACCAAGAGATGCTACTTGCATATTCCCCTTGACTGCTGTACAGCTCAGGGATTGGCAAACATTCTCTCCAAATGGCGAGGTGGTAAATGTTTCTGGCTCAGTAGGCCAAGTGATCTCTGTTACAAATACTGAACTCTATTACTGTAGCAAGAAAACAGCCATAGACAGAGCATAAACAAATTCACTTGACTTTGTTCAGATAGCTATTTATGGGCACTGAAATTTGAATTTCATACAATTTTCCTAGGTCATAAAATACCCTTCATTTTTTTCCAACCATTTAAAAAAATTTTTTTTAAGATTTTATTTATTCAGGGGCGCCTGGGTGGCTCAGTCAGTTAAGCCTCTGCCTTTGGCTCAGGTCATGATTCCAGGGTCCTGGGATTGAGCTCCACATGGGGCTCTCTGCTCAGCAGGGAGCCTGCTTCCTCCTCTCTTTATGCCTGCTTCTCTGCCTACTTGTGATCTCTCTCTCTCTGTCAAATAAATAAATAAAGTCTTAAAAAAAAGATTTTATTTATTCATTTTAGAGAGAGGAGAGAGAGAGAGAGAGATCAGGGGGAGGAGCTGAGGAAGAGGGACAAGCAGACTCCGTGCTGAGCTCAGAGCCTGATGCAGGGCTCAATCTCATGACCCTGAGGTCATGACCTGAGCTGCAACCAGGAGTCCAATGCTCAACGGACTGAGCCATCCAGGTGCCCCATTTTTTTTCTAACCGTTAAAAAATTACTAAAACCATGTATGTCTTATAAGCCACACAGAACAGGTAAAGGGTCACGTTTGGCCAGCAGGACTCAATTTGCTGAGCCCTGGTCCAGACTGTTGCTACTCAAAGCATGTTCCCAGAACCAGCAGCATTAGCATCACCTGGGAGCTTCTTAGAAATGTAGAATCTTGGGCCCCTGCCTCAATCCCCTTCAGTCGGAATCTGCATTTGAATACGATGCCCTGGGAATTCCTATGCAAGCCAAGTTGGAAAAGTCTTGGTCCAGACACAGAATTCTGCAGTCAGACAAGGCCGGAAGTCCATCGACTAGCTGGCTATAAGGATGTAGGCGAACTGTTTGACCCCGAGACTCCCTTTCCTTCTCTGTTAAAACAGGGATAAATAATTGTACCATCTCCAAGGACTGCTGTCAGGGAAAGACAAGAAAGTCATAAAGCGCTTGTCTGGCTTTGCCTGTGCTTTCGGAATGGCAGCTACTCTTATAAAAGCGTCCTATTTTTTAAAGATCATATTTAGAGAGATGAGCGTGCTTATTCAGCGTTTACAAACTCCAGGCACTTCCAGTATGGGACAGGGTGCCCAAGGATTTGAGGAGGTCCTTCAGGGAAACCGGAATGTCAGAGACGACTGCAAGCCAAGGTCAAACCCATCTGAAGAGAGACCACTCCTACGCTGCCAGGTAGCAAAGGAGGCTCCTTGCTATCACATTGTTGGATTTTCAAAGAGAAGCTGGAAACCTAGATTCTAACGTTATAAAAAGCCCTCTTACTTAACACACTGGGCAGACCAACGAAAATCCACCTGCGGGCTGCACGTGACAGGAGAACCCTCTGCCTTACATCGGAGAGGTAACAGGAAGCCATAAGTCACAAGAAAATGAACTGGGGGTTTAGAGCTCCATTCCAGCTCATTCTCCCTAGTGAGGAGACCTGGGACAGATTATTTAACAATTCGGAGCCCCAGTTTCCTCATCAGGGAAATCCCCACATGTACCTTGGAGAGTTCGGTGAGGACGAACTAGAAACGGGTATCACCTGGGAGGTAGAGCTCGGAACAGGGTAAGCACCCATCCCTGTCATGGCTGATGCTGTGGCATTATTATTGCTACTTTATTCATCAGAGCCTAGGCATTCACAGGGCAAAGCTTCCTGGGAAAAAGGGCTATTTTTCCCCTCCCTTCTCAAACTGGTTGCAAACAAGCAAGCTCAGTGAACCCCCACCGAGCGTGCTGTCTCATAGTACAGGAAGATCTTAGTTATTCATGATTTTGTTCTGCCCACGGTCCATGAAGATGCCTTAATGTTCCTCTTAATGCAAATTCCCTCTGAGGCCCGACCGCTGCGGGGTTGGCCCTAGGCTGCCTTCAGGTGCTGCTGCTTTGTGGCCCAGTCGCCTGTGGGGGAGAGTGCTTACCTCTGCTCCCCACCTGCCCTGGATCAGGTGGAGGAGGGCACCGTGCTGGACGACTGTGAGCCCTCTGTTCGCCAAAACAAGGTAACCTTCCTGGGTTTTTTTGTTTTGTTTTGTTTTTCTTTAGAAATCCTACAAATCCTGGGGCACCTGGATGGCTCAGTGGGTTAAGCCTCTGCTTTCGGCTCAGGTCATGATCTCAGGGTCCTGGGATCGAGCCCCGCATCAGGCTCTCCGCTCAGCGGGGCGCCTGCTCCCCTACCCCCCGCCTACTTGTGATCTTTCTGTCAAATGAATAAATTAAAAAAAAAATTCTTAAAAAAAAATCCTACAAATCCTCACATTTGCCACCTGCAGGTGTGGGTGATAACGGAAATGGGGAAAGAGTATTGTAACTCGGGGAAATTCCCACGAACTCTAAGGGCCATCCTTGGGGCCTTCGGCGTCTTCCTTCACACAGAGGAAGCCTCAAAGTACAGGGAACAATCCAGCATCCACAGGGCTAGGTGTTCGAACCCCGCACTGCTCTCTCTCTCTCTCTCTCAGGTGCACAGGAATCAGCTGGGGATCTCACTAAAGCTCAGACTCAGATTCAGTAAGTCTAGGGCGGAGCCTGCGATTTTTGGATTTCTAGCAAGTTCCCGGGGAGATGGTGATCCAGCTAGTTCCTGCCCCAGGTTTGAATTAACAGGGCTCTTTCTTCATCTAGGTCCCTTCTCAAATGCCACCTCCTCAGAGAGTCCTTTCCCGACCACCTTATCTAAAATGTAATTATTTGTTCAATGAGGGTAGGAATCCTGTCTGCTGTGTTCTTTGCTATATCCCCAGCACCCGCTGAGAGCCGGGTCCAAAGCAGGTGCTCAAATATTTGTTCGGTAGAGAAATCCCTCTTCAACAGCAGAGGGAAATGGAACTCGGGGAGCCCAAGCCATTTGCTGAAGGTCACGCAGCTTGTCAAAGCCAGAGCAAGACAGCAGGCCAGCTCTGGACTTGCAAGCCTTAGCTCTCTCCACCACACCAGAGGAGCAAACGAACACTCTTCTTGCCCTAGAACCTTCGTTAGTACCTTGCATCTGGAAGCAGGGCCACCACTCTGTTCTACTTTTGGGGGGGATGCCTGCTGGTGAGCAGTGGGTCAGAGGGGACCCGTGTGGAAGCAGAGCTGCTGGAAGAGAGGCCAGTCGGTAATGTTCAGGGTGCCTTGCTCCTCTGGGGTAAGGGAAATTCTCTCTCTCTTCAGGTCTGACCAAAAGGAGCCCTTCAGCCTCCGTCAGGACTCTTGCTCCTCTCAGGGCTCAATGGTCTCTTCCCAGGGCTCACAGCCTCCCCCACACCCCCGTCAGAGGAGCGGAAAGTGAGCATACTGCGGGCTCCAAACTGCCAAAAAAGAACATTGTGTTGTGACCCAGGATTGGTTGTCCCTCTTCTCCAAAAGGTCACCAGAAAATATGCCCATGGGGGAAAAGGAGGGAGCAAAAGCAAGGAGCGGCTTCCTTTCCAGCAATGGGTGGAAATGCCATAAAAACCCCATTCATGGAGCCCAAGAGAAGCCTTTCTGCTGCCAATGGGGAAACTGCCTCTGCATGAAAACCCATCTCAGCCTCATGAAAAGGTCTCTTTCCAGAAGAAAAGCTCCAAAATGGGCTGAAAATACAACACTTGTATTCCCGTCACAAAATCAACTGGATTAAAACAGCTAAAGGTTCTCCAAGAAACTGTGGTCGTGGAAGTCTAAAGTAACCTAGATACCCAGCAGCCTCAAACAGGCTACTGAGGCCTCCTCCCCAGCAGCCGTTGATAGGAAGCTAAAAAATAATTAACAAATGTAGCCAGTAGTTACCGTGGGCCTGATACTGGGCAAACAATGGGTTTTCCCCATCTCATCTAACCCCTCCCACAATCCTGTGAGCTGAGTACCACAATCATTCCCACCTGATGGTCAGGGAAACCAATTACTAGGGAGACCAAGGGACTTACTGGAGATCAGAGGTCACACAGAAAAAAAGGAGGAGCATCAGGCCACAACCCATACACAGAACCACTACCCCACAGGCCTCTGGGCAGAAGTTGACCCCAAGCTGCTGTGTAGGGGAGGAGCTGGGAAGCACTCTCCTGTTTGTGACTCTGCCTTTCCCACCCCGGTGAGCCCAAGAGATCAGAAAGGAAGCAGTGAGCAGTCGGGCCATACTGGACTGGGTTCACATTGTGAGGCTCCTATACCTAGCCCATTGACCACATACTTCCACATTTGGGATGTGCAAGGGGCCAGCTCAGACCACACCTATCTGGGCTACAAAACTGGCAGTGATGGATGCCTCTCTCTGCCCATTCCATATTTATAAGGTTGCCTGGCCTTGCCTCTGAGACAGAAGTTATTAAATGCTTGGGAGCCATAAGGGCTGTGCTCAGTGCCTTGAAACAAAGGCAAGGAGACTGCCAGACCTATCAGAGGCAGGAACAAAAGCATTTAATTTCTGAAGGAGCTGCTTGGGAATTTCCTTGTAACTGGGTGCCCAACACACATTACCATTTGGGAGAAAGTAGAGAAGCACGCACAGAGGGGTAGAATGAAATCAAAGCAGGCTTCCCCCCACCCCCAGCCTTGTGTCCAGAATCCGCCCACTTCAAAGGGCCATATGAGTGGTGGGGAAAAGGGAAAGATGCACTCATCAAAGAGAGAACATGTTAGGATGTCGGGGAATATTTTGTCACTGGTTTTTCCTTTTCGTGAAGTGGCCAAGAAGGATCCACCCCCTTATCCTTACATCATCCAACTGAGAGCCTGCAAGCCTGCACCCCAACTTTTTCCAACCAAAGCCCCAGCAGCCAGATGCAACGGGAGGGCACCCGGATCCCACATCTAACATAATCATTCCAATCCAGGCTGGGGCTGCCTGGAAGTCAACATTCACGGCACATTTAATAAGAAACATCTGGCCACTGAAGAAGGTTGACACAGCGCAGGCAGGCAGAAGTGGATTTGTGGGTGGGACCCAGAGCTACAGGAGCTGAACTGAAAACACAATTGGGAAACACCAGCTCATCCAAGGTATCCTCCACACGCTGCCCTGTGGCCCTCGGAGACACCGCCATGCCCAAGTTGAACCGTTTGGGGCTGTGCAACTTAGATACACTGAGTGTGGGTAGGAGGGACTCAGAACCCTCCCAGCAGGGAAATGCAGCTGGAGCCAGGCTCTCCTGCATCCCCCAGTGTCTGGCCACCACTTCCACCTTCTGATATTTGTAGCAGATGTAGCCCCAGTCTTAAAGGAACAGCCTTTGCATTCTTTCCATGTGACATACAAGTGAGATTTACAAAAGGAGATAAATATAGGCGTTTGTGTGAGCGTGTATATATAGATATAGATACATGTTTCCCCGCTCCCCACCCCCGAATTGTTACGCCTTTAGGAATCAGAGTTCATGCATCCTACCTCCATTTATGCAAGGCGAACCCGGGGCATTGGTCACCACACGCATTACACGGCTGGCCTCTCTCTATCCGCCCCAGTCCAGTCAACTTCAAAACAAAAAGACAACACAACCATGTTTCCTCCACGGGGGCTCCCTCCAAAGCCCCACTGGTGTCCCAAGCAGGCTGACCTAACCCTCCCATCCCACCTTATCACATTTGCCTCCAATGCTCTTCTCAGTTGTGGGGGACGCGGGGCGGGGCGCTGCCGGGCGCCCCAGGGGTGGTCTCCCGCATGGGGAAGGGTGTGTGGACCCAGGCGGGCTACCCCTGGCGTGGGCACCAAGCCACCAAGAAATGGCCATGGCTGGGGCTTTGTCTCCCCCAGACACCTTGGTCACGGGTTTCTAAGAAACAAAAGCAAGACCTTTCTGTTCCCCAGGGTCCGGGAGAAGCAACCATCGCGCATTCGCCTAGAGCCATGCCGGTGCTCCCGGGAAGGGGGCAGCACAGGACACCCCAAAAGACAGCCCAAAGTCAAGTCCGCGGCTAGAGCTCCGAGAGGCTGGACGGTGGAGCTTAGATACTGTGATTCGGGAAAAAGGGAAAAAGCGAGGGAGGGGGCTTTCCCGGGCGCCCCCGGACTGTGACACACAGGGCCACGGCTCGGGGTCTCGCTCTCGCCCAGACAGGGGTTTCCAGACTTAACCCCTTCCGCGCCTTGTAGCGCTCCCGCGCGCCCCGGACGCGCCCTCGCCGGCGGGGCCGGCTTACCTGGGGCCACAGGTGCGCGGCCGCCGGGCGGGGCGGGAGGGAAGCCGGGCAGGGGCGCTCTCGGAGGCCCGGGGGGACCCAGAGACCGGCCCCGCTCAGGTAGGGGACACTCACCGAGCGGCTGGAGAGTCTTTTCCGGGAGCTCCGGCTGAACATGGCCGGGCGCCTCCTGCACGCAGCGCCGTCGGTCGGTCAGTCCGCACCGCGGCGGGGAGGGCGGGTCGCCTGGGCGGGCAAGCTCGGCGGCCCGTGGCCTGGCTGTCTCCACCTCGCAGCTCCGGGCTCGCTCCGAAGCGCACGCTTCCCCCGCCTCCCTTGCTGGTGCCTCTCGCTCTCCCGCCGGCAGGTCCCTCCCTCTCTCCCGGCATCCCCCCGCCTCCCCGGGTTCGCCCCGCGGTCCGCGGGCTCTTCCCATCCCTCCCCCGCACCGGCTGCGCCTACTTTCTCCCTTCCCCGCCTCCCCGCCGGCCGGCCGCGGCTGCCTCCGGTCCCGCACCTGGGCCCGCCCACAAAGGCTCGTCCCTCACCCCAGCCCAAGTTAGGGCAGGGACCACTTGAAGGCCCCCTGTCGCTTGGGCCTGAGAAGCGGCTGGAGGTGGAGGGATGGGGGGGTTAAGTTTTCTAAATGAAGTCATAATTCACTTAAGTAAATTGCGGGGCACCATTCTGCCAGTTTTGGCAAATTCATGCAGACCTACAACAGCCAGCACAATCGAGATCTAGAAGGGTCCCCTCACCCTCAAAAATGGGCTATTTTAAAAGTTAGTGACATGCCTGGCATGTATTCACTAAGTCCGAGTAGATGAGGAGGATACCCTAAGCCCTTACCCCCACAGCCCCCGGAATACAGCAGCCGCTGAGTACCTGTTGAACCCGCGTAGGGCAAGCTTTGACTCTCCCCCTCCCCCCACCGCGTGCCCCTGCTTTTCCCACCGCTTGGTCGCTGGTGATCTTCCCCAATTAACTGCCTTTGTGATTCCGTCTCCTTATCGATTAAACAAAGGTATAACAAGAGTCCTAATCTCACAGTGCTGTTGAGAGAGATGAGCGGGCCCAGGTACGGCTGTTAATAGATATTGTTAACAGGCACAGACTAAGGGCTCATTAAAGATTAACTGTCAAAAAAAAATTTTTTTTTTTTTTTTTTTGCCAGTCCGAGCGTATAGACCAGGCTGTCCACTTCCCACTGATGTGGGAGCTTAAATACCACCTTCTCTGAGAACGCTGACCCCCTGTTGTAACAACCTAAGGACTCCATAAATGTCAAAAGGAGACATTCTTGTTGTCAAAAAGATACTTCTCTGGGCTTAGTGTTTTTCTGGGTGAGACATTGAGCCTGAGAGCTGAAAAGCTTGTGTGCCTCAGGTAATAACAAATTAGTGGCAAGGCCAGTCTATGTTGGGGCTACCTCAAAAGTCTGTGTGTGTGTGTGTGTGTGTGTGTGTGTGTGTGGCCCCCCCCCCCCCAGCTTAGACACCTGATGTGTATTAGCATTTGTTGATGATCACCGGTGCCCAGAGATTAAGGTTTGATTTGAGTTCCAGGCCAGAACAAGGGTGAGGAAAGTGCAGAGCGAAATTTACAGGGGACCTGAAAAACTCAGGAATCGAGATTAGCAATATTTTTATGGAGTATTTAATGTAATTGTAATGTACTGTCATGTAATGCAATTTTTTTTAAGATTTTTATTTATTTGACAGAGATCACAAGCACCCCCCCAATCAGAGGCAGGCAGAGAGAGAGGAAGGGAAGCAGGCTTCCCGCTGAGCAGAGAGCCCGATTCGGGTTTCAATCCCAGGACTCTGGGATCACGACCTGAGCTGAAGGCAGAGGCCTTAACCCACTGAGCCACCCAGGTGCCCCTAACGCAATATTTTAAAGTAATTGATGCAAAAAAAGTCAATATTTTAAATAAAGACCATATCCTACCCTGTACTTACCTGCCCCTCCTTCACTCGCCTCACCGGAATCCTAGCTCTGGAAAAAATATTCCACCGCTTAGCGGCCTAAAGGGGAGACTCTTCTACATTGCCTTTAGCTGTTTACCCAACAGCCCCCTCCCCCCAGCACCAGTAGCTGTATACTTGCAGAAAGTAACTGCCATGGCTCATTCATCTCTTTATTTGCACAGGCCTAGCACAGTCTCTGGCTCATTTCAAATGCTTGACAAATGTTAAACGACTAAAGAGAAGGCAGTCGCTAAACCCCAGGTGATCATCAGTACAGGTGCAGAGGGCCCACCTGGCCTTCTCAGCAGGGTGACCACATTCCCTGCTCCATGCTGCACCGTGCGTGGCCTTCTACTGGCAGGTGTGGGTCGGGAGGACCATGTTCTAGCTGTGGATATTGCCTACTTGTATTTTAATTATGAAATCTGTTAGCAAAGGTCAGGAACAAAACCAAGGCATTACCAGTCTCTGACAGATGGAAGGAGCGTATCCGGAGGAAGCAACACCTTCTTCAGATTCCTTGGAAGGAAGTACAAGGGTCCATGGCAATAGTCCTGCCTCTGGATGGACGTGGCTGTGAAGGATGTAACAGTAATTGTGTCCTTGGGGAAAGCGGTGTGGGTGATCTGGGCATTTCACTTTCGTTTCTCGGTTAAAGAGAAGAGGCCAAGAAGATGTATGTGGTCTCCCCGTGTTGTCTGATCGAGCCACAAGCATGAGGCCCAATTCCACCTCCCAAACAGAACCCCAAGGACTTCCCCTGTTATTGGCCATTTAAATGGGGCACCTGGTTGGCTCAGTGGGTTAAGCCTCTGCCTTCGGCTCAGGTCATGATCTCGGGGTCCTGGGATCCAGCCCTGCATCAGGCTCTCTGCTCAGCAGGGAACCTGCTTCTCCTCTTTCTGGTTGCCTGCTTGTGATCTCTCACTCTCTGTCAAATAAATAAATAAAATCTAAAAAAAAAAAAAAAAATCCCTGACACGGGGGAGCCTGGGTGTCCCTGTCAGTTAGGTGTCCACCTCTTGATTTCACTCAGGTCATGATCTTAGGGTTGTGAGATCGAGACCCGAATCATGTGTTCTCTCTCTCTCTCAAATTAATAATGCTTTAAGATAAAAAACCCTGAATCTATTTAACATTGCATGTTAATCATACTTCAATATTTTTTAAAAAGCAGGGAAACTAAAAAAAAAAAAAAAATTTTAATCACCCCCTGCTGGGTGAGTCCTCCTTGGCTTATCTCCTCGGAACAGGAGCCAGTTTTCCGTGGGCTTACTTACACCTGAGGCTCACGTTTGAGAAGCAGTGTTTTACTTCTCTAGTCAACAAGCACTTTATCTTGCTTAGGAAGATAAAGCTTAGTAACCAGGAAGGAAAACTCATTCTCCCTGTCAGCTATAGGTGAACAGTAGGCAATTTTATTTTGCTTTGTATCACTGCATTTACCCTTCATAGACCTCTTTGATGGGTGCTCTTTCCTCATGTCTCAAGGCAGTGCAATTACGGATGGAACCTGGAGAAATCCTGGTACAGGATTATTGACATGGAAAACGTCTTTGCTATCATACAATGTGGGAAAACAAAACCAGTAGAGGCTGTCTGGCTTTAATTCATCTTAAAATAGACATCAAAAGACTGGAAAGACACACACAAAATAAGGGTTTTTTTTTTTTTCCTTTTTGCTGCTTAAATGTATTTCCTGTGATGAACAGATGCTCATTTTATCATCAGAAGTGTAAAATTATTTATCTGAATGGAAAATTGTGTCCTTGTTGCCTGAGGTCTTCTGATAATCAAATCGGAACAGGTGTAGCAAGAAGCTGTTGGTCTCCCCATCCTTTGGTGTATGCATGCCTGCCTTCTGTGTTTGGGCTTTTCTATTTTTCCTTATATGAATCTGAGACTATTAAGCCAGGTGAAGCCTCTGACATCCTGTTTCCACGCACCTGCAGCAAACCTTAGGGATGTGTGCACATAGCGCTTCCTAAAATAGGGACTAAGAACAAAATATCTCAACACAGGCCCACCCAGGTGCACATCTCCTGCTGTTACCTACTGGAAACAATCCTGAGTGTTGCAAAGGGGGGGAAACTCCCTGAACGGGCAGCCAACACTTAGAAGCTCCGTGAAAGCACCCCCCCAATCAGAAGTCTACAAAGGAGTATTTGGGAAAAGCGAGGGAAGCCATGGGTGGTGAGGGAGTTGGCGGGGGCGACAGGAGAGCTTAATCTCTTCATGGTGGGATCATAAGGGGCTTTCCTCTTTCATCCCAACCAACTCTTCTGTAGTCTACACATTTTCTTATATGAGCATGACACCGATATATATAATCAGAAAAAAAAAAATTAAATCAGGAGAGAACTGTAATAAAGAGTATTGATGG
Organism: Lontra canadensis; assembly: GCF_010015895.1. Taxonomy (NCBI): domain Eukaryota; kingdom Metazoa; phylum Chordata; class Mammalia; order Carnivora; family Mustelidae; genus Lontra; species Lontra canadensis. The sequence goes on from NW_022631028.1 coordinate 1,914,773, forward strand.
GCTAAGTATTTCACAAGGCATCAAGTCATCTTAAATTTATATTCTCATATATGTAAAGCAAAAATATTTGAAATGATAAAAGGTACTATGCTAAGCATCCTACCTCTTCTCTTTGAAAATCCTTAGAATTCTGCAGAGCCATTGGCCTGGCTTATCCTAAAAATTAAATTACAAAGAAACCACAAACACATGGTTAAAGAATAATTGTGACAGTGCTGTTTCTAAGAGGAAAAAGAAAAATCACAGGTGATCTAACTACTTAACATTAGAGGATCAGTTAAATGAATAATGGTGCATCCATCTAATAGAATTCTACTCAGACATTAAAAGTAATGTAGAGGGGCGTAATGTAGTGGCTCAGTGGGTTAAAGCCTCTGCCTTTGGCTCGGGTCATGATCCCAGGTTCCTGGGATCAGGCCCCACATCAGGCTCCCTGCTTAGCTGGGGGAGCCTGCTTCCCCCTCTTTCTCTCTGTCTGCCTCTCTGCCTACTTGTGATCTCTGTCAGATGAATAAATTAAAATCTTTAAAAAAAATAAAAGTAATCTAGAATGTAGGGAAATTTGTATGAATATTGTTCCATTTGGAAAGCAGGTTATAAAATGGCGATATGCATTCACCATTTGCAAAAGATATCGGGTACTTCTTAAGCTTTCATTTGAATATTGGAAAGTCCTGGGAATACAACAAAAAATAATAGTTGTTATCACTTATTTTGGGGTATGGATTTTTAAGTGGTTTAAAACTTTCCCTTTTGCTCATCTAATTTTTATAAAAATAAATTTGTGTTTAGGGGCGCCTGGGTGGCTCAGTGGGTTAAACCTCTGCCTTCGGCTCAGGTCATGATCTCAGGGTCCTGGGATCCAGCTCCACATCGGGCTCTCTGCTCAACAGGGACCCTGCTTCTCTCTCTTTGCCTACTTGTGATCTCTCTCTCTGTCAAATAAAACAAAAAAACTTGTTTCTTGTATAATAAAAAAGTTAAAAAATATATGGAATATGTAAATATTTGACTTTTTAAAGTTCTAGAGCACTAAGTGGTCCTAAGTGGTAGAATATAGATGATTTTTTTAAATCTATCTATTCTCAATTTCTGCAAGAAGTTTGAATTATTTTGAGTGAAAAACACTTCTAAATTTGAAAATATAATGGGTTTTAAATATGCATATATAGTTGTTTTGTATGACAACTACTACTATTCTTTCAGAAGGAGAAATTTCAGGTTTCATTTCTTTGCAATTTTCCACGTTGTTTTCCCCTATGACATGCGTGTCTTTGTAACAACAGAAAAATACTCGTTTTCCCTTCTGTTCCTCCCTTTAACCATGCACTTGAGGGCTTTATAATACTGTGCTCCTGGAATTCCCAGGGCCCCTATAAAAACACAAAGATGCAAAGTTGACTTTTTAATAATTCCTTATACTGGTGTTGCAGCCTAGTGTTTCTGAAATACATTCCTAAGTAACAGGCTGGAACTCCAAGAGTCACAGGAAGGTCAGAAGAGGACACAAACGCTCCCTGAGGTCATGTGGTTTGCTCAGTACCTTGCCCTGTTGAGAAGTGGCTCCAGAAGGAATGAAGCCCAGCTTTGTTGTGCCAGGTTTCATGATCCCTTACTGCCTATGAGGGAGAGCTTCCATTAAAGTGCTCTTTCTCTCCTTATCTGTCTCTCCTTTTCTCTCTCTCTCTCACTCACTCTCTCTCTCTCTCTTTCCCTCTCTCGCAATTTCCCTAGCTGTCTCCTCCGACGCCACTCTCCCCCACCCCCCACACACAGAGAAGTGTTCAGGTTCCTCGCGTGCCCTGGGGTGAGAGCTGGTTGCATCCAAGCGTCATCTTCTAATTTACCCAAATATATCTTTGAAGGACCAGTTTGGGTCTGAGGAAACAGTTTGGGAAGGTGAGTGACCATCTTTCCTCCTTGACTGCCTGCTTCCCCTGATCCCATCAGACTCTTTTTCCCCCTGCTCACCTCTCAAGGACGCCACTTTCCTTCAGCACTCAACTTGGTGTTGTATCATTTTCCCAAGTGCCTTCTGTCCAATAAACAGAAAGGAACAGGAAAGAGAAAAGAGCTTTCTGGCACCCATTTCCCTCCATTGTCCTGGTCTACGCCTGAGAAGCATTTTGCCAACAAGGTCTGACACAGGGAGCGGGATACCTGGATGTTGATACCTGATTCTTCTCTGTCCTAACTCCAAACTAAATTCTCTGCCCCACCCTTCTCAATCTGTCTTCGACTTAATGGCCTCCTTGTCTCACAAAGACACTATCTATGCCTATGCTTTATGATGGTAGAAGGTGAGAGGACTCACTTAATGAGATTTAAACACTCGCGACGACAGAGGTCCACAATCAGGACAGGAGAATTATGGCTGCAAGGTAGGAAGCCTGGCTTACCAGAACCCTTTACTCCTGCCCTTCAGCACTGAGCACTGTACAAAGAGCAGCGAGCCGCAAACTTGGCTGCACATCAAGAACAACCTGGGAGAACTTCAAGAATCCCAGTGCCCAGGCCACACCCCAGGCCAATTAAATTGGAATCTCCAGGGGCCCGGCCTGGGCACAAGCATTTTTTTTTTTTTTTAAGATTTTATTTATTTACTTGTCAGAGAGACAGAGAGAGTGCACAAGCGGGGCGCAGGGGTAGAAGGAGAAGCATGAATAGGGAGCCCAGTGTGGGACTCGATCCCAGGACTCTGGGATCATGACCTGAGCCACAAGCAGATGCTTAACCAACTGAGCCACCCAGATGTCCCAGGACACAAGCATCTTAAGAACCCCCTGCGTGATTCTAAGGTTCAGGCACAAAGCAGAGCTCTTGCCTCTGTGATCGTTTAATCAAGGGCTTCAAAGGGCCAGCTCCTTTGGCTATGGTTTGCATTGGTTATACTTTTTGTGTTCTTCCAGAAGCTGTGCCCTGCTCTGAATTTAACAGAATATTCTAACATCTAGGTAACAGTTTATAACATGCAGGGTTTCCACTGCTATCCAAAAATTCACTTTATCCTGCTTCATTATACAAAAGACCTACATTAGTACCTGTTTTCACTAACTAAAAGAAATCTGAAGGTGATTTTTGCATTTATGAAATGCTGAAAGATTTCATAGGAAGACTCTACTTTGAGATGGCAGGGGAAACATGTCTACCTACACAGTTGGGTCCAGATTTCTAGAGAGACTTGTGTTTGCTATGCCTGGGTCTAGGCCCCCCATTGTGGAGCAGCTAGGACAGGGCCAAACTCTGATCCAAAGGAGTAAAATATTGGGAGGGGGATGGGACACAGCAATGCAGGAGAATCTCCTTATTGGCTGTGTGCATAGGCATTCCGGGGGAGAGGTAGGTCTAACTGGGATTGTTCGAGATGCCGAGCTGTGGCGGATGCAGCCTCCATCCCAAGACAGAGGAATCGTACATAAAACTCAGTATTTGCAGACTCTTGGCACACCTAGATTCCAGAATGGGGCTGAGCTTTATGTCAAAGCTGGCAAAGGGCCACCTCTGAGCTGGCTTCTGGGAACAAGGAGACAGCCTACCACCTGGGCTTCAGAAGTATAAACTCAATCGTAGCAAAACTATTTATGTGCACTGGTCCGAATTTGTTGGACCACCTGTGCTGGGCTCATGGCTCCCTTCCCCACCCTATAGAGACCCACTGGACGAATTACTGGACCAGTAACTGGACAGGTACTGCTACCAGCCAAAGCTGGCTTCTGTGCTCCAATGAGAATCTTTCAATAGCTTCTGTGAGCATAGACAACAATCAAATCCACAATGCTGATGAAAGAAAAAGAGCCTCCGATTCCCAGAAACGGCATGGATTTCACAAACAAATGGCTTCAAAGGATTAGAGCTAAGTTACCATCTCAGGTGAGGCCCACATTTAGTGTTTTGTGACAGCTTCATCAAATGGATCTGATTTTTCAAGATTTCAACCCAGTGGCTTCCCTTATATGAAATTTCCATGATCCGTTTTTTTTTTCTTTTTTCCTTTTTCCTCAACCAGCAGCCCCTCAAAACCCAACCTGATTTAATACCTTGATAAGACCCTTTCCAGATTCTTTCCAGCTGGGAAAGTTGCCTCTTTTGTCAAGCCCAGAGGTTCTGAGCCCGGGCTGCGCATGATAATAACCTGGGGAGTTATTTTCTTTAATATGTCAATGTATGGCCCCATCCCAATCAATTAAATCAGTATTCCCGGGGTGAGACTTGACAATGGATAGTTCTGAAAGCTCTCCAGGTGAGTTTAAAGTCTAGTCAGCCTTGGAAACCTCCAACCCATCTCTTTTTCCATGATTTCTGTAGTCATCTGCCTAGATTCCCTTTAGGGCTGCCTATTCTGCATTACACTTATCCTACACTTCCCCCACCCTCTGAATTCAAAGTAGATATCGCATCTCAGCTCAGGAGGTACCAGAAGAGGGAAACACAGAGCAGGATAAGACTCTCTAATTTCTTGCTCTTCTAAGGTGATGTCGGTGATGGGCAGCTTTGAAATTACCTGGAAGCTCATTTAAATGACATAATCCTATTAAATCGAATCCGAATTTAAACAAAATCCTTAATCAATCAAATGCATATTGGAGTCTGAGAAACATTGTAGTAATTAACTCACGCACTCACATCCTCATTACCGGACCACCCGGCGGCCCCTCCTTGATGCCAGTGTTGGAAATACGGGCTCCGAACCACAGTCCTCTGAGGTACCGACTCTGTATGAAGCCGTGTCCTAGCTGCTTTCATAGACATGGGTTCTTGCTACAGCTTCAGGAGGTAAATGTACTATTACCGTAAATGAAAGAGAACAAGACTCAGAGAAGTGAAGTGACTTGTCCAAACTCATAAGTGATAGACTCGAAATTTTGGTAGAGGTCTGTTTGATTACAAAGTTGGTTCTCTCTCTCTCTCTCTCTTTTTTTTTTTAAGATTTTGTTTATTTATTTGACAGAGATCACAAGCTGACAGGTAGGCAGAGAGAGAGAGAGGGAAGCAGACTCCCCACCAAGCAGAGAGCCCGATGCGGGGTCCATTCCAGGACCCTGAGATCATGACCTGAGCCGAAGGCAGAGGCTTTAACCCACTGAGCCACCCAGGCACCCCACAAAGCTGGTTCTCTTTACAATAAAACAGGTGCGGTGATTTGCCCAGAAACAGGTGGGCACACAGAGTGGGTGAAACAGTGAGTCATCCTAGCCCTTCTGACTTGGGACAGAAACCCACAAGACTCTGTCCCTGACACCATAGAAGGAGAGACCAGTTGTCCTGATCTAGGAGTGAGTCATCATCCCACCTTGGAAATGAAAGGAACATTGAGTGGCAGGCACAACCCCGCTGAGAAGCACCCCCCACCCCCCACCAGTCCCCAGAGAGCAGTCTGGCCCCTTTCTTGGCAGAACCCTCCTGAACATGGAGTCATTTCCTCTTCAGCAGAGAATCTGATCTCTTGAGTATTAAAACTTACACTTTTCTTTCATGTTCTCTTCCAAACCAAAAATCATCAAACCAGATGGCCCTTTCTCTGTCATGTATGGGACACGCACAGTTTAAAATGGTTGTAAAAAAAAAAAAATGGCAGTATTGAACAGAACTGAACCTTCCTACATAGCTGAGATCGTTATGTCCAAGCCGCTCATGAAGCTACTCTTAGTTTCTGGCTCACGAAGCCACTTCTCTCATCTTTTAAAATGGATAATTAACACCACAGACGAGGTTAAAAACTAGATCTCAGCAGAGGCCTTCATTGGCCTTCCTTGAGCTTGTAAAATGAATGAGTAATGGACTGAACTGTCCTCTCTTCATAAAAGCAGTTGCCAGGACATGGGTCTGTATAGTTCAGGGCTGCCTAGCCCATCAAGTCTATCTGTAGAGCTGTTATTTCTTGCTCACATCACATCATATCCAGGGCAAGCGGACCAGGAGAAGAAAGAGGGAGGGGGAAGGAGGTGCTCTGCTCCACCCAGACCTCAGGCTTCTGATCTACCATCTTGCAGAAGTGTCCTAGCCAATAGGGCCGTCACTAGTTTTATGTGCTCTTCAAACTTATCAAGAGTAACTATTCACCTCCTCAGTTACACTAGACACATTTCCAGGTCACAATATCCCCATGTGATGAAACGCTGTTATATTGAACAACGCTGAATAGAAGCTTCCCATCATTCCAGAAAGTTCTATGGGACAGCTCACTCTAAACTTCAGAGTCCTCCACTGGGTTGTTTGTATCCTACAGGCAGGGAAGAGGAGAGGATATGGAGGGTTAATGAGGAAAACTCTGCTAGGGTGTGGGAATGGTGACATGTTTCCCCTTGATTCCAGCAGCAAAAACTCAAGATTTGGCCCACCTTACTGCAAGGAACCTGGGACGTTTCTGCTAGTTTTGTGCCTAGAAAGAAGCACAGACATGGGTGACCCCTGGGCACCTTGTTGTAAGGGCCTTACGGGATATGTAATTCTCCATTCCTTGTCATTCTAGTAGGATAAGCCAAGCTTCTAAGGAACCTTACCTGACTCTTGATTGCTGTAGATGTAAATTCTTGGTGAAAACAAAACAAACAGAACAAAACAGTAATTAAGGTGTTGGTGAGGGTCGACTCTTGGGTGCAAAATCTTTGACTACGGTCAACCACTTCACTTGATGAAGAAAGTCTCAGGACGTTCATCTCCCCAGTGGCAAACTATGTGGAAAAGAGGCTCTGTTTTTATGTTCTAAATCAAGGTTGGTGAACTCTTTGTGTAATGAGCCAAATAGTAAATATTACAGGCTATGTGGGTCATACAATCCTTATCACAATGACCTGACTCTGCGACAGTAATGCAAATGCTTTCATAGAGAAATGAGTGTGACTGTGTGTTAGTAAAACTTGATTTACAGAAGTAGGTGGTAGGTCAAATTTGGTCTGTGGGCTTAGTTTGCTGATTTCTGGCTCATTGGGATAAGCCTCTGCCTTCAGCACAGGCCATGATCCCAGGGTCCTGGGATCGAGCCCCACATTGGGCTCTCTGCTCAGCAGGGAGCCTGTTTCTCCCTCTCTCTCTGCCTGCCTCTCTGCCTACTTGTGATCTCTGTCTCTGTCAAATAAATAAATACAATCTTAAAAAAAAATACTTCATTTATCTATTTTAGAGACTGGGGATGGGGAAAGGGAGAAGGAGAGAGAAACCCAAGCAGATTGTGTGCTGAGCATACAGTCAACATGGGGCTCCATCTCACGGCCATGGGATCATGACCTGAGCCAAAACCAAGAGTCAGACACTTAACCGCCTGAGCCACCCAGGTGCCCCTGATTTCTGCCCTTTTACCAGGTCCTCTTCCCTCTCTTGAAAAATCACCCTTCTCTTCTGCTCATATCTTCCAAAAGAGGAAGGTAAAAAGAAAATATTACTGTGTATGTAGAACCAACATTCTGTGTTAAGCATTTCACTGGAGTTAATTACATTTCATTTAATTCTTCCAGCCCTTTGAGTTAGATTTTGTGATTGTTCCCATTTTACAGATGAGGAAGCTGAGGACCAGAGATGTTAAGCAGCATGCTCAGTGAACACCTAGCAGGAAAAGGTCAGGCTGGGATCAAAGCCACGTTTGGCTGACACAGAGGCTGAGATTCTAAGTGCGTAATATACACTTCACTATACACTGGGGCTCAGAGCACATCGCTTAATATCCCCCCAACATGGCAATCAGGAAAGAATTTATCCATAGGCATCATAAGACAGAGGAATTGGAACAGGAGATGGAAAAAGATACCAAATAGTTGTTGATGGGCTTTATTTGTGAATACTGGGGCGGGGGGTGGGGGTTGGGAGGGGATGTAAAATAAGGACAAAGCATATGAACTATGTAGTGGTCTATAGTCTAGCAGGGGCAGATGGAGAAATCATTACTGTGATGAGCTCAAGGCTTATTAATGTGCCCAGGGGTAGCCCTCCCCCATCATATTAGAAACAGGGACTTTTATCTTTGACATCAGCTCTCCTATCCCCAGTTCCTAGCCTTTTTTAAAGAAAAAAATGCAAAATTGGGACATGGGTATAGAGAGATATATTTAAGTGGAATGGAAGAAAGGAAGGAAGATTTTTGTTGAGCATTTTCTGTGCTCTCCCTTCTTGTGGGAAGTCTGGGTAGTGAACAAACCAGAGAGAGAGAGAGAGAGAGAGAGCAGAGAGGAAACAGCCAGAGAGGTAAATTACACAGCATATTGTTTAGAATGAACAGAGGTAGAAAAGAGCCTGAAAGAGCATGTGGGCTGCTCTTGGATAGACTTGGGTGTGGGGTGGTGAATGAAAAGCTCTGGTATCACGAAGAGGTATGGGAATTAAGAAGGAAAGGGAAATGGTAGGGTTTTGAGAAATGCTACCACAAGTTATAAACTAGACCACTTACAACATTCTTTGGGAGTTGCAATTAAAGCCCTAAGTTACCACTGTGATTACTTTTGATTTGAAGATGTGACTCTACAAGAAGACTGGGACCTTGGGATTTTTATTGGATTTTATTGGGCCAAGTGACTCCATTTTTAACCTCTGAACTTGTCAGAGGAATCCAAGTTATATGCAAAAGAGAATTATAGTAGTCATAGCTCATGGAGTAGAAGATTCTCCTTCTCTAGAAGTCTCCATGTAACCATCTATTGTGATGTTGCAGGGAGAAATTTAGAAGCCATGTAGAGGAAGGGTTCTCCAATCCAGCTGAACATCAGATAGAATTGGACCTTACATAATCCAAAGTCCCAGGCGACTTCCATTTCTGTAATGGTGTGGGGGACTGACCCTTTACAAAATCTCTCCAGGGTGTTCAGAGGTCTGGGAGTCAATGATGTCAAGAGCTGGACAAGGTGACCAACATTGCCTCTTCCAAGTTTGACACGACAGCAGCATCCCCCACGGACCTCTCCTTCATAAAAACATACATCGCAGGGATTCTTAGCCAATTAGAACACATTCTATTGAAAAGGAAGTATATCCAAAGGGTCTTTCAAGTAAATAAAGAGAAATAGAGTAAACAAAGTCACTATGAAGTTAGGTCCTGCTTCTTTTTGGGTCCGCTCAGATGACCCTTTAAGCACATGAAACAAGTCCACTTACCGATTTCAGCGCCCTTCATCCACATCTACGGGCACCATCTCTTCTCTGAATTTAGGCCAAAATATCTTTTTCATGAGAAAAGGGAGTTGGATGGACAAAACAAGAGACAAGAGGTTCTCAGTCCTGCCACAAAAATTCTTCTAGAATCCAGGTGGTTGTGGCTGACAGGTATAATCTGGAAAATAGCGAGTAAACTACATATTGTAAAAATGCAGTCCCAGGTGAAAAGCCATAAGGGAGCTTCTTACGAACAAGGCTAAGTTACGATGACTTTTTCTGTAAACTGAGTGTGTAAATTGGGATTATAATGTTTGATATTTTCCCCGACTGCAAAAATAATATCTGTTATTGCAGAAAACATGAAACATTTAGAAAAAATAGAAGATAAACTAAAAATATGTGTAATTCCATCACTGGGAGAGAGCGATCTTAAATATTTTGGGGTACATGTTTCCAGGTGAACACACACATACGCATATGCATATATATGAATCTATGTGCATGTAATAAACTGTTTCCAAAAAATTGGAATCAAGCTGTACATACTTCTTTGTAACCTCTTCTTCCCACTTCAGCTCGCTTGAGAATTTTCTCACATTGCGAATATTTTTTCACGGTTGAGTTCCCAGAGCCTGCATAGGATCCTATTAAATCCTGTCGTGGGCCAATGAGGCCGTTTTCAGCCTTTGATACAATGGGTGATGCAACCTGTCCATACCAATATTGTCTTATTTTATTTACTTTATTTTTATTTATTTTTAAAGATTTTATTTATTTTTAAATATATTTTATATTTAAATATATATTTATGTAATATATATTTAAATATATAAATATATTTTTATATTTTAAATATATTTTTTATTATATTTCAAATATATTTTTATATTTGACAGAGAGAGACACAGTGAGAGAGGGAACACAAGCAGCAGGAGTGGGAGAGGGAGAAGCAGGCTTCCCACTGAGCAGGGAGCCCAAAGCAGGGCCTGATCCCATTACCCTGAGATGCTGACCCGAGCCAAAGGCAGATGCTTAATGACTGAGCCACCCAGGCAGCCCTGTCCATATCAATATTATTTTAAATCAAGACACAAAGATATAACCTGTGATGCCAAGGAAAACAGTGGCACTGCTAAACATCTTATGTTTTATTTATTCTCAAACACTGAAGCTGTGTCTTGGGAAGGGGTTACCAGGTTCAAGGGTACGGGGCTAGTCCTCCCACGGTTGGCTGCAGCCGACGAGCTGCTGTGTCAGCCGACTTCTGTTGTAAGAGAAGCACATCCCCTCAGGTGTGCCAACGCCCTGCTTTATGCTCTGGTTCCTGGGCTCAGGAAACCTTTTGTCCCTCCAACAGTAATAACACTAAAAGGGGCAGAAGAAGAAAAGAAAAATGGATGGGTCTGTTAGGGGCTGAATTGTGCCTCCCCTGAATCCCTGTGTGGAAGCTCTAACCTCCTGTTCCTCAGAACGTGACTATATTTGGAGACAGACTCTTTGAAGAGGCGGGTAAGGTAGAATGAGGTCATGCGGTGAGTCCTAATGCAACGGGTCTGAGTTCCGATCTCCTCTTCTTGTAAGGACACAGTCATACAAGACACACACCAAGACCACGCAAAGACACAGGGAGAAGACGGCCATCTACAAGCCAGGAAGAAAGAATTCAGAGCAAACTAATCCTGCTGACACTCCGATCTTGGACTTCTGGCCTCCGGAATCATGAGAGAACCCATTTTGGTTACTGAAGCCACCTGGTTCGTGGCACTCGCTTAAGGCAGTTCCTGCAAATGAATATAGCTTCCTAATACTTCTTCAGAGAAATTCTGTTAAAACTTTTTTTTTTTTCCTAAAAAAGAAAAAAAAAAGCTAACCCCAAATGAAAAAGCCCTTTCTCCTGAGTCAACCCCCTATGAGCAAGCAGCTTTAGATTCTAAAAGATGGGACTGGAATTCAGACTCTGGGACTCATCTGCAGTGGGACTTGGATGGGTGTGAACCTCAGTATCCTCATCTGTGAAACAGGGGTCATGACTCCTGCGCTAAATAAAACCCACCCTCGGGAGGTGCTGCACCTGGCAGATGGGAGGGGTCTCCAGCACGGTAGGAATGAGGATCTGCGTGAACCTTGCTTGCCAGCGGCCTGGGCGAGCTCATCTGCCTCCCTTGCAGATAAAGTGGGTCGTGAGAAACCATGCCATTTTTAAAAAGAAAACCACATGTTCAAAACTTTTGCTTTCAGGCAGACTTGCTGGGTTGAGCCCACACGATGTTTTTTAAAACTTGGAATTAGCTGTCAATATTTTTAAAATAAGAGATTCTGCACAAATGCTGGGTTTCTGGCTTTGGGAAAAATCCGAAAATCTGGCAGCACTAAGCCCCACGCTCCTATGGCTGTGTTCAGCTGCGGCTACCCAGCAGCTGTCCAGCCTTCTGGCTCACATGGCTTCTGGGCACGGAACTCGTCCGTGTTGCCTGCCAGGCCCTGGAGCATTGCATTCGTAACCCAAGCCTTAATGTGCAAACTAATTTCTATAAATAAAAAAATACGTACACGTATATACCCATATATACGTGCATGTATATGTGTGTGTCCCTTAAGTCACATGCCTCTTGACATTATTTCAACATCTTTTCCTAAGAATCTACTCTGCTCCAAATATGTACCTTTGACTGAATAAAACAGAATCCTAAAAACCCTATCACCACATACATCCCAGTAACATGAAACTGTACAGTTCCCCTCATCTAACCTTTCATTTTATACATGTGGTCGCACAGCCCATTTTACAACCAAAAATGTAGCTTTGAAAGGGGCTCCCCGAAATTACCTAGTTTTCGTAAATCCTCACTGTTGCCAGAAACCTCAGAGATTTTAGGAAAGGTTTTGGGATCTGATTCCATTTTGGTCAAACAAACAAAAAGAAAGAAACTCAAACATTTCATTAGTCTCATTAATTTTCTTTCCCTCCCCGCAACCCCCCAAATAACATGGAAATGATCCCAGGTATTCCGAAAACACGGGTTTACCTCCACCCAGCCTGTGAACCTCTGGGTTGTCTTGTATTAGTTGCTAGGTAACTGAAGATTTATGCACATCTATTGTTAATTTCGAAGACAGTTTCCAACTCTGCCATAAACAGCCCTAGAAGCAGACACCACACTTGCTTAAGAGAGGCTCTTCTCACCCTCCCCGAGATGAGGCATTTCAGGGCACATCTACAAGGTCTAAAATACTCTGGTTTAAAAAAAAAAAAAAGTAATGCTGGTAAATTCCAAGCTGTCTGCAAAAAAGTTGAGCAAATGTGAGACATTTGGGCCCGTTTCCAGTGCCCTCTTGTGCCAAATCCATTATAAGTTTTATTCAAAGAGTGGCATCTACCCTCTTAGTTCGCCTATACAGAATCTAATCTTGTGCTTCTCTCCTCCAATCCCTCTAAGCAACACCAAAATCCTGTCGTTGAACAGCAGACTGTGTATCCCAGAAGCACCTGCAAAGTTCTTTCTCAAGTCAGTGGTATCATGACCTTTTAAAAGGCTCTTGCTGAGCACAAGGACCATGTACTCTGGGTTGGACCACAGGCACAAATTTTATTGTCACTGCCTGGGGAAGTGATGGGGGACCCAATCTCTACAATGTCGCCCCCACAAACCAAAGTTTTCTAGAGTGATCATAATTCTAATGACCCTTGGCATTGAGGGGAGCATCTCCTGCTTTGCCGGGAACTTCCCTGGCCAACCTAGCGTTGGATTTTGCCTGGGACTTCCACAGACGTTTGGCTGGTGGCATCGTCCATCACTTCTGGCTCAGATGACCTGCTGACTCGCACCATCTGCCAGTTGGTGGTCCAGCTTTGCCTCTTCCTAACCCATCCTCCACACAGACTCCAGGGAGTTTGCCTTCACACGGGGCCCTGAGTGTGCCAGGAGGTGTTTAAATCAGCCGCTGGACCTCCTGGTTGATGGGACGCAAGTTCATGTTCCTTAGCACGGAAGACAGGGATCTCCATCCTGTAGCCTCTGCCTTCTGCCTCTCCTCTCCTGTCACTGTCCCCGCAGAATTCGCACCCCGCCAGCACTCACTGCATCTGGTACGGTCCCCTGCAAACCACGCTGTTTCTTACTCTCTTTTCTTATTTCTGCTGCAGCATATATTCCCACCCCCCAATGACTGCACCCCATCCTGGAGGCTGGCAGAGTCCTCACGGCATCACGCTATCAGTATGTCTGGGGAACCGTTTTATCATGTTCTGTTCATCTGTCTCCCTTGCTACATGTTTGCATGTCTATCTGCCATCTTCTCCCTGGTGGGATCTCCAGATCCTGGCACAATGCCTGGCCCATCAAGAGCGTCAGTCTGTCGGTAAGAAGGAGGAAAGGAGGAAAGGAACAGAGATCGCTAAAAAGGAAGCCATTAACACCCGGGGTCTGTTAGGTAGCGTGAGCTCAGGCAACACAGTTAGCAAATGGACGAGCCAGATATGAAGACAAAGACCTTGAGAAATAATCTAACCTATCCTTCCATATCCTGAAGAGAGCCTCTGCTTGCATTCTCCCAGGGATGGGGTGCTCACTGCCTCTCCAGGCAGCCATTCCCACTGCCTGGCAGCCGCCCTGGAAGACAGTTCTTTCTTGGGTGGTGCTAAAACCCAGTTTCCCTGATTCGCCTCAGCCTGGTTCCACTTTTGTCTTCTGCTGCTAGACATTTCCTCTTGTCAGAGCAGAAACCTCAGACTTCCCATCCTGTGGATAAATCACCCTCAAGTTGCTCCCACCTCCCTCCACTGTCATCAAAAATGCAAAAATAACCAGATTCGCAGCCTGAACAGAAATGCTTTCCACGCACTACCTAATCCAAACCTCCCTGAAGCACCAGTTAAAAAACATGCCCAAGATCACACAGCTAGAAAGTCACAGATCAGGCCTGGACCCCGAGGGGTCCAACTCCAAGTTCATGGATTTAACCACTTCACAATACTCTTCCTGTTTGAGCCCTTCTGCTATTCAACGGTGAAAAGCTAAGCAGATTAAAGGTACATAATTCGCTTTTTTTTTTTCTTTCCTCTAATACCAGCTTTACGGGGACCTAGCAGATCTCCCTCCTCTGAGGATTATTTTTAAAAGTGAGTTTCTTTCTCCTCCCTTCCCCCTCCCCAAGCCCCATCTGAGGAAGAGAGATCACTGGGTTATGGCTCTGCAAATACGTGTTATTCACAGGCTGTGGCACTGGGATGAGCCAACTCATTAGTTTTGAAGCCTCAAATTAATCTTACATTACTGTTCTCGCAGGTTAAAGGTCATTTTTTTATCTTCTTAGCTGTATCTATCCCCCGGAAAGAAATTGGATCTTTATGCAGGCGGAGGAGACCCCCTCTCCCTGTTGTACCAGCTGTTGACGTTTCTCTGTTCTTCATCGTGAGCGGAAAGTGCACAGAGAGCTGGAATTGTTTTAAAAGCCCATAGGTGGTTGTTTTTGTTTTTGTTTTGTTTTTAAAGATTTTACTTATTTTATTTGACAGAGTGATCACAAGTAGGCAGAGAGGCAGGCAGAGAGAGAGGGAAGCCGACTCCCCGCTGAGCAGAGAGCCCGATGCGGGGCTCTATCCCAGGACCGTGGGATCACGACCTGAGCCGAAGGCAGAAGCTTTAGCCCACTGAGCCACCCAGGTGCCCCTAGGTGGTAGTTTTTTAAGCAGAAGAATTTTGTCAATCATGGAACATAGAAATGATTACAAGTCTGGTACTGGTATTGTCGGGGAAAAAAACAAACGAACAAACAACCCTAAAGACTTAAACAGACTGCTCTGCCAGAAAGAAGCTGGGGAGAACTGCATAGAAAAAGTCCCTTTTCTGTCCTCCAGCTCTGCAACTTCCCTCTGGTGCCTCTTAGTGGCAGAACCTAGCACGGCACCAGCTGGCTGGGAAAAAGGGCCGTCCAGGCCACAGCATGGCAAAATCAAGGTGACTTGAGGGATGAGAGACAACTCAAAAAAAAAAAAAAAAAAAAAGAATGGCACCTGCGGTCATACCTCTATCGAGGCTATGTGCTAAAAATTTAAGTATGCTACTGTATGGAGCGCTGGTTTGCGGGGGGCGTGGGTAGTGATCCACATTCATGGAACATTCTAAGCTTGGTCTC
This sequence comes from Lontra canadensis, assembly GCF_010015895.1. Taxonomy (NCBI): domain Eukaryota; kingdom Metazoa; phylum Chordata; class Mammalia; order Carnivora; family Mustelidae; genus Lontra; species Lontra canadensis. The sequence goes on from NW_022631028.1 coordinate 1,929,986, forward strand.
GATTGCCTCCCGGTTCATGAAAGGAGCCACCCCCACACAGTGAGGCATCGTTCCCGGATTGGGCTGCCCCAGTTAGACCAAAATTCCTCCTGGGGAGCCCTGGCTGGATCAAAGCTGCATTGAGGAGGGGAAGAAAGCGGCATTGAACCTGGGCTGCTTGTATTCACAGCAGCTATTGTCCGGTCTATAACGGTGTAATCAGAGTGAATACATTAAACGGTATTTGCTTTCCCCCACCTGAGCCTCCTCCCACAGGGGCTCCTAGTTCCAGAGGGAGGTCTGGCATATAAAGCAGGGGTGGAGTGGGCCAAGAGTCATGGGTCACCCCTGGAATAGAGAAAATGGAGCCCACTCTTTACGTCTCCAAATGCTTCCAGGCAGTGGGAACCCTGGGGAAAGCACAGGTTGCCTCACACCCTTGGGGTACGATACTGTGGAAGCAAGATAGAAATTTGCCCTTTTCCATGAATATCTTGGAGCCAAGAAGCATTCCTGAAAGATAGCAGCTGCTAAATAGAGCAGCAAAAAGGTCAAGGAAGAAAGGTCAGATTTGACAGAAGAAAGCAAAATATAGCCACCACAGTTTTTAATTCAACTCCATTTTAAATTATATTCAGCAGGAAGTTTAATGACCCTGTGGAACAGGGCAAAGTGTTACCTTTATTCCATACCATGCTTCCCATTGAGGTCTACCCTTTCTCAAAGACGGAGAGGCAGCAGGATGTGAACCCCACTGGAGATTAAAGCCCCTGAGCACAATTGAGGATGGGGACTGGCAGAAAGGACTGTTCTAAACCAGGTACAGGTGGAACCCAGCAATCACTCCTGCCACCTTTTTTTTTTTTTTTAACCTCCAAGCTGAGCTGGCACTGTGGGGAAGGGAGGGCAAGTTGCCAGGAAGTAAGCAGCCTGCCAGTTGGCTAAAGGCACCTTACCCATTCTGGCCTGGAAAGAGAAAGAAGTTCGGGGCTAGGACTTTCCAAGGTCAGTAGTACAGTAAAACACTGTGCACTGGGCCTCCCGACCTGGCTCACTGGTGACTGGTCTTACATTCAGTTGAGTTCCAACCTACACTTCAGGTGTAGACATGAACAAGGACTATTCCTGGCTTTTATGGACCCATGGGACATGGTGTAATGAGAATCAGTCATTCTGCTGGCTTTCTTCTGGTAAAAGCACCATGATCTTCCTGTGGTGCTTACAGCCCTTATGTCTTGATTCCAGATGCTTCTCTTTCCCCTGCCTCCCAGTACTGGGAGAAGACCTAAGTCTGGCCAATTGAAATCGGTCTTAAAATTTTTGTTGGTATGATCAGAACAGAAAAGCTCTCTCTTGATGGAGGTTGTTGGGAAAATGGCCGTGTATCTCTCAACTGCGGCCACAGTAAGTCTACATGACAGATCTGCGCCCAGCTCGGTGCCATACAAGAATAAACACTGATGCTGGGGCACCTGGGGGCCTCAGTGGATTAAGCCTCTGCCTTCAGCTCAGGTCATGATCCCAGGGTCCTGGAATCGAGCCCCACATCGGGCTCTCTGCTCAGCAGGGAGCCTGCTTCCCCTTCTCTCTCTGCCTGCCTCTCTGCCTACTTGTGATCTCTGCCTGTCAAATAAATAAATAAAATCTTTAAAAAAAAAAGAATAAACACTGATCCCACGGATGGCTTATGTATTAGCATCTGTGGTCAGTGGGCAATTCTACTCTATATGTCTTTTGTTTCTCTGGGACCAGCAGGCTACCTGGTGTGTAGTCTCATGGGGATTCCAGAAGCCATAAGAGAAAGGCAAATGGAAACAGGTAATTCTTAAGGGCCAGGCTTGGAACTGACTCACTGTCATTTCCAACCATATTCCATCTGGCCAAAGTCGGTCTCGCAGCCATGCCCGACATCTGTGGGGTGGCAGATGTGTTCCACCTGTTGTGGGAAAAACTACCATGTCTGTGGCAAAGAACAGGCACGGGAGACAGGGAAAGGCTTGGAGACATTCATGCAGTCAATCTCACGGCATGAGTCGCCTTTGCTGCTGGCCGATTCGTCCCCTGATGGGACAGAGTCGGCCTGAGTGAAGCCAACAGAAGGGAGAGCAAAGGCAAGACATGGGCATGGAGACGGGGTAACACTGTTGAAGTCCCTGAATCCTGCTGTATCCTGACTTTTCAATTATATAATTGTTTAAGTCTGTTTCAATTGGGTTTCTGTCCTTTGCAACAAAGACTCCTGACCTACCTGTATCAGTCAGGAAACTCAGAAAGTCTATGGCATCAAGTCCAAATGAGAAGGGCAAGATTCAAAGAGCAAACAATATAAAGCAACTGAGTCTTGGAGGCCGAGCCCAGACTGGCTGCCAGAGGCCCCTGGATATGGGTTATGGAGTCTTTCACAAGCTGTCCTGAGACAGCCAATCAGTATAAAGGGGGTATTGAAGGACACTGCCGTTTGACTGCTCTGGACCCAAGGAATATAAGGGCTCCTGTTTCTCCAGCATCTGACAAAGGATACCAGAGTAGGCCATACTGATGTCAGGCACACTGGCCAGCCCCGACGTTAGGACAATATGAGTTCTGGGAAAGCGCCATGGGGCTTCTGCGATCATAGGTACTATAAAAAGCCCTTGCTCTTGTGATCCTACAAAAAGAAACCAAAGATCTCACAGGAGGAAGGGAGAATTTTGGCCTAAGAGGGTCACAGGGATGCAAATATTTGAATAGCCTTTCAACAACAGTGAGTATAGCCATCAGCATTTACTGAGAATGAGCCACGTGTGCCGAGCACCGGGCGAGGGAAATCGCCATACTTAGGACACCCAATCTTGCCAGGAAACCTGAGAGGTCAGTATCTTATCACCATTTGACAAATGAGAAAGGAGTTAGAGACTTCCCATCCCCCCCCACCTCAGACTAGGGTCCTTGGGCTGAACCTCCGCCCTGCCCCCGAGCCCTTGGAGTTGACACCAGCCTGTGAGCCTCCCTAACTATGATTCTTTGTTCTTTGTGACCCGAGAGCCCACAGGGACCTCTTAATTAGCACTTCCTTCCTTTGACCTTTTTATAGCCTCCTGTTCTTTGAAATTGGGGCCCAACATCAGATTGGAGAGAAAAATATCCTCTCTGTAAAAACTTCTCTACGGGTCTCATTGTGGAGGGAAGCTGTTTTCTCTGCCCAACACCCAATCGTCTCTCTCCTCCAGAACAAGAGCACCCGAGTGCTTCTGAGCCATCAGCTTCCCCAGTCCTCACCCCAGGCTGCTGGGTTAAACTGGCCCCATACGGCTGATTCTGCCCGCTTGCTTCCCACTGCAGGGCTGGGCATCAGAGTCTCGGTTGCCAATCCCTACTGTCCATGACCTTCATCAGAGGCGCTCAGCATGGTGGGGCCAAAATCTACTAAGGTGTGACCTTGGGCCACTTGCCCGATCATTTCTGTGCCTCAATCTTCCCCTCTTTAAAATGGAATGATAACAACAGCCTGACTCTATCGGGCTGTTATGAGAAAGAGTTAAGGTAACAGACAGACACGGATAGAGCTGTGATCAACCCTGACCCCGCATGGCTGTGCGGCATACGCAAGCCCGTGGGCATCTTTGCTAGGATTTTGTTGGAATTACTAAAAAAGCAGTCCCTCCTCTCGTTTCTCTCTCTCTCTCCCCCATCATTACCGCCCCCCCCCCGCCGCATCATGGCTTTCATCTCTCTCTCTCTGGTGGGGGTGTTAGGCTGTGGGGAATGGGATTAGAACAGCCACTGGAAAGGTGATCTGAGTGGTCCAGAGTGAGGTTTTGATCAACGCCGTTTGAGGACCGAGGACTGGCTGTGCCTACAGTCACCACTTCCCTGGGCTTTTCAGTAGCACGCATCCGTGATTACCTTTCAAGCAAAAAATAGTTCTAGCTGGAGTCAGGGCAAGGGATGGAACAACAGAGTGAAGGTGGTAAGACTTGTTGGATTATCTTCAGACTCCAGCATCTTCTGACTTTTCTTTCCTCTCCTAACCCACGAGACACGCAGAGTAGATAACTAGGACATGGGAAGAGAAAATAAAGAATCTTTGTGCTATTTATTTCCTTCCTCCCTCCCTCTCACAAGTCAGCAAAACAAAAAACAAACAAACAAACAAAAAAACCCCAAAAAACCCCGCAGCCCCTTTGGAACAATACACTTCTGGGTGGGAATCACAGCTCAGCCATACTCCAGTTATAAAGACACACACAATTTTTATAAACCCACTGGTTCAACCGGACGAAATGATCACTTTCATAGATCACGGACTGGTTGAATACTGACAATTTCACATTGTTCAAACTAACAGTTCCCACCTGATGGGGGATTGTTGGGATTAAATGACACGATGCATGTGCAGTGTTTAGCACAAGGCTTGGCACCGAGATCATGGCTACATGTCAACTGCTGCTACCACGATGGTGGTGGGGACGAAGATGGTGATGGTGGTGACGGCGATGGAGATGACAGTAGTGAAGATGGTGGTGGTGGGTGAGGAAGGTGATGATAGAGATGACGACGACGGTGGTGGGGTTGTGAAGTAAGAGTCACAAATCAAAGGGCACAGAAAGAGGCAGTTTTCAGCAGTCATTTTTAGGCTTGACTGACCGCCCTGCTTACTTCCCCCCCAAATCTTGTACTTGGGGGCGTTTTGCTTTTTGTCTCCACCAAATCAGGGACGCCAGGGGTTCACAAAGGTAAACCAGGAATGTTCAGGCCTCGATGGCTCTTCTATGGAAAGGATCCTCGGGGACCCTGGGGCTGTGTGAAGTTCTGATTCCCAAGGAGGGAGGGGAGCGGTAGGCAGAGTGGAATTATGTCGGAATGACTGTGCAGATTTTTAAACATCTTGATGTTGAACAGTTTCTAATTTGGTGACAGCTGTGGCATTCCGTTTGATGGTGGGTGTCTCACCTATCAGCCGGTTATTTTGGTTAAAACAGAACATTTGTTTTCTGAGAGGTGACAACTGGATGCCACCAAATTATTCGGGCTGCATTCTTCCCTAAATCCAAACGGCTCTCCCCTCCTTCTTCACCTCATTCCTAGGGAGGGTTCAGCCTCCGTGTGACTTTGTGACATCTCTGAGACACCCAAATCCATTGTCCCTTCTGTTACATGCCCTCATCTCACTTGGTCATATTCTTTCACACCACATAGGACAACGTCATTTGTCCTATAGTCTGTGTAACTATCTGTTGAACATCGTCTTGCCCACTGGCCTCCAAGAGCTAAATGACAGGTGCAGACTGGGTGTACTTTGTTCTCCCTATTCTGTACCCTGGGGGATGGCATGTGACTGACACTCAAAAGGATATGTTAAATGATGACTTAATCATTCAATGATTTCTAATAACTAATTCAATAAATCTATTAATTAGTGATAGAGGCTTGGACCTTTCCCGTGGGAAATACAATGAGCTTTCAAACTGGGGTGCATAAAGGGAAATCAGCCGCGACGTCAAGCTGGTTTACCATAGGAAGGGAGAACAAGGAAGAGGAAAAACACCTTGGCTCTGAGCATCCTCTAGCTTGTTGTGAAATCTGGAAAAGGCCATTAGAAGACATTCTGGGATTTCATAGAAAAATCCTCCCCAGGCTTAACAGAGATGATGGGAACCAATCTTGAATGGACACATGACTAGCAGGCCAGAATGAATGGAGGAATTCTACGTTAGAATGAGAGTGGGGGAAGGACATTTATCCATCACCAGGAGACTGCAGAATCAGTCACAGGCCCTCGGGTAGGCACTGGCTAGCGACAGTGCTGGTGTTTGCCTCTGAGTTTGCCAGAATGATCAACAATCATAGCCATTACAAGACAGGGAACACCTCACTGAGGTCTCACTAACCAATCAAACTGCGGTTTACCTGCTGGAAAAGGCATCTCCTTGCTTGACTAAGAGGCTTCTAAGGCCAGAACTCAGACCTTATTCTATCTTTCAATTTCTGTTCTGTAGAATAAATGTCTTTGGATGAACAAATGAAAAATTTCTATTATTGCCATGTGGCCCTTCTCCCTCAAGAAAACAAAATGTCATCCAAATCCACAGATCCAGATAATATCCATTCCATAAAATCTCCATTATCAAGAAACAAATACTTACTGAATGCCTACAAGGTGTTAGATAGCAACTTACCCTTCGAGAGGCACATGGGGACATGGCCTCGAAGAGTTTAATTACCCAATTAGGAAGTCTTCTAGTGAAAGGTTGTCTACCTCCACATAACACAAGGCTCGCTCAATTTAACTCAAGTAACTAAAAAAAAAAAAGAAAGGAAAGGAAAATCGGTTATGGGATCAAGAACAGGAAACAGTTTAGCAAGAGAACTGGAAACCCAGAACAGAGGCCACCTCTCTGTCCCACTTAGGCTTTTCCATCTGCTTCCTTACCTTGTATGTGACCCAAGCTGGTGGTCAGTCTCCATAGGACATGATGACCTTGAAGGTCAAGTGCTCATCCTGACTCCTCAAGGCTGGGGAAGGTAGGGGGTGGATCACGTGATTTGATGCCTCTCTACGCTGTGGCCCCAGGTGTGTGCAGGTGGCCCCAGGTGGGGCAAACAATGATCAACATTTCAAATACAGACTAAAAGGCTCCACATACACAAAAAGGTAATAGAGCAAAGGGCAAGCAGAAGAAGGTGTAAGCATCCAGGAAGAAAGTAGTAACAGTGGATGTGCCCTATAGAAAAGGAAATAGAATGGGGGAGAAGGTCCCTAATTCCAAACCTTACTAATAAGAAAGAATTCCAAACCTTCTCTCCTAAGGGCCATGGCTGTACTTGTTCCTACTGCCAGAAGGTCCTAGAGAGTTTTGTTAGCAAGCCCAAGCCCTCTAGTTTCTTGGAATGATATTTCAGGGCAGTCTCTAAATTGCCTCGAGTGTCACTGGCCTCCATGACATTGAACCCCAGACAAGAAATGCCTTGTCTCTGAGGTATCTTCAGGGGCGTAAACACAGACGCAGTCAGTCCCCAAATTAATAATAACATCCAACACTCACCTGGAACCTAGTAGGCTCCAGATACACCTTTAGGCGCTTTATACATATTAACTCATTTAGTCTTCAGATCATTTCATTTTGATTTCAAACATTCACTGAGCTCCTACTGCATACAGGGCAGTTTGCCAGAACCTGTTAAGAGTCTCCTACCTTGGGGCACCTGGGTGGCTCAGTTGTTAAGCATCTGCCTTCAGCTTGGGTCACGATCCCAGGGTCCTGGGATCGAGCCCCGCATCCCTGCTCAGTGGGGAGCCTGCTTCTCCCTCTCCCACTCCCCCCTGCTTGTATTCCCTCTCTTGCTTTCTCCCTGTCACATAAATAAATAAAATCTTTTTAAAAAAATAAAAAACAAATAAATAAAATTTTAAAAAGAGTCTCCTACCTGTTCTCCCCATGCTTCCATGAGTATTTCTTCTTGCTTACTTTATTTTTTTTTTTAAAGATTTTATTTATTTATTTGACAGAGATCATAAGTAGGCAGAGAGACAGGCAGAGGGAGAGAGGGAGGGAAGCAGGCTCCCTGCTGAGCAGAGAGCCCAATGTGGGGCTCGATCTCAGGACCCTGGGATTATGACTGGAGCCGAAAGCAGAGGTTTTAACCCACTGAGCTACCCAGATGCCTCTCTTCTTGCTTACTTCAAAAAGTAACTACACATGTGGTTGTATAGGGTTGAGGTGAGAGTGTGAGCATCAGATTTAAGAAGTAAGTGAGGTTGGGGAGCGCCTGGGTGGCTCAGTGGATTAAATCCTCTGCCTTCGGCTCAGGTCATGATCTCAGGGTCCTGGGATCAAGCCCCGCATCGGGCTCTCTGCCCAGCAGGGAGCCTGCTTCCTCCTCTCTCTGCCTGCCTCTCTGCCTACTTGTGATCTCTCTCTCTGCGTCAAAAAAAAAAAAAAAAAAAAAAAGAAGTAAGTGAGGTTGGATCCTAATGCCATCACTTACTGTGAAGGTACTTCGGCTGGGGTTCCTATGCTCCCCGAGCCTCAGTTTTCTCATCTGTAAATGGGGAGAATAACAGTACCAACCTCATATAGTGTTCGGAGACAATACATTGGAAAATTTATGGAAAGCTCTCCCTTCAAGCTCTTGCAGATAAGCATAATCAACATTGGTAATTAGCTTTGCTATGAAGAAATTAAAAACAGAAAGTTACTGAATACCAAGACGGATTCAGGAAAGAGAACACAGCCGAGGTACAGTGACTCAGAGGAGTAGGGCAGTATAAAGAGATGGGATGAATATAGAAAATAATTGTTTTATTATAATCTGAAGGGGAATATAAGGTAGAATCTGGTATCCTCTACCTTCTATTACTTAGTTTTAAAAGAAAAAGGAAAGGTGAGTCGTGTGTAGGTTGGGTATTTAATTCACTGCACTATTCCTTCAGGGAGTTTTTCCTTGGTTCTTTGTGCTCCCCACCAACCAAGTTCTAGGCTATGTGAGTATGATGTAGGGAAGATTCTGGTAGGCCAGAACACAGGGGTCCAGTCCAGTGCTTTCCCTATTCTTCATTTCCTCTCTTGCACTCAGAAGTATAAAATGGATATCATCTCAGATCTTTCTAGCGTGAGTTCTATGAACATCCTAAAGGAAATTTTTTCCCTTAATTTTTCTCTTTAGGATCAATGAATTATAACTACAAATTATAATCAATAAGTTGAAATTAAATAAATTAGCCTCTACCATATTAAGATGTCATTTTCTTCAATTAATTCTTTAATTCTTCTTTATTAAGAAGTAATCATTTACCATATAAGGACATGAGTTAATACCCTACTCCTTGGAAGGAATGAAAGTGAAATAACCTCCATTGGGTTATTCAGTCTGGTCTTTGAGGTCCAGGAAAAACAGGACTGCAAGGAACCAAGGACAAAATGGTCTGTGAGAAAAACACACAACAAAGGTACTTGTTTTCTCTGTGTGCCTAGGTATGCAGGAAAACACAAAGTAGAAAAGTTCTAGAAGATACACTCCAGACTTGTAACTTCTGGTAAGGAGGGTCAGGATGGTGATCAGGAGTGGTCCAAGGCAACTGTAGCCTTATCTGTGACATACTAAGTTTTTTAAAGGCGAATCTATTCATATCTGATTTAGGTAATTAAAGTTTAATTGCTTAAATAGGAAAACTGGCTTACAGCATACTTCTCCAGGGAACTGCAAAAAAGAACAATGTATCAGGCTGATTTCCCCAAGGCCAGGCCAGGGTTCAGCAATCCCCCTCCTGGCACCCCCCCCCCCCACCACCACCATGATCCCAGAATTTAAGAGGTGGCTAGGTCAATTTAATTATTAACTGAACTGAAAAAGTAATTTTCTAAAAGGAGACTGACTGCTAATTTTGACATTGATGTCAATATGTAGATTTCTTTTGTTGAAAAGAAAGCATCTGGTTGTGTGTTTTCCCAACTATTGTTGAAACAAAATTAGATGGGAAGACAAATGTGCACAAACTGCTATTTTGGGGGACTCGAGAGAAAATAAAAATATGAAATAAACAGAGCATCCAGAAAATGCATTAGGCCGTGGAGGTGTTGTAACTGTATCCTCAACTCTTTCTCGGTGAATTTCACACACACACATCTCCTACCTAATCTCTCTCCTCCAATTCTCAGGAGCTTAGCCGTAAAAAAAAAAAAATCACATAATCATCACTTCAAAATTGTCAATGGATCAGAAATGTAATGGAGAATTTACAGTCACAGATCTTCCTAAATCTCTGAGCTAACCGTTGGTCTCAACTGCTTCCTCTGCAATCCTGACCAAATCCACTGCAAACCCGCAGATACTTACAGAGCCTTCCCATGTCAAGCACTTTGTACTTTTCTGCTCCACCAGCCTGTTAGAACTGGTATCAAATTCTCCCTCCTGCTGAGCCCATCTCCTCTGTAAGAAAAGACTCCTGGCATCTATGCCTCCCTCTGAGGAATTCTGAATGCCCAGGACTTCACAGGACATACTAAAAATAATAATACAATTCAAGGCACCTTTTTTGCTATTCTTTACCAGCAACTGTGGGGAATAGGTAAACTATAAATAAGAATTAGGTAACAGTTTGTTCTCAGACTACACTGGGCCCATGGAAATTAAGGACGTCTTTAAGGACCAGAAAGCAAAAGGTCACCTCAGGATCATGGGTAGTGCTGGCAGGGGCGGGATGGAAGGAGTGGGGGAAGTCATCTACCAACTGGAAGGGCAAGAAAGAAGGTCTTTAGGAACCTAAGTTAAGAATCTGGTGGTTATAGGGTGACCTGGACATAGAAATAATCACAGTCAGTAGATACAGTAGAGACTCACACTGGACAGATCTTGTTTTTAAGATCTTGCTTAATTCTATGACTTCTCAACCATTATCCCCATTACACAGATGAAAAAACTGAGTGTTAGAAAGGTAAAGTCATGTATTTAGTCAGTAGAGGAGGTGGGACTTGAATCAAGGCAGTCTGACTACCCAGTAGGAAGGAAGAAAGGGACAGAGAGGCAAGCCTGGGTGGCTCAGTGGGTTAAGCCTCTGCCTTCAGCTCAGATCATGATCCCAGGGTCCTGGGATCAAGCCCCGCATCGGGCTCTCTGCTCAGCCGGGAGCCTGCTTCCTCTTCTCTGTCTGCTTCTCTGCCTACATGTGATCTCTGTCTGTCAAATAAATAAATGAAATCTTAACAAAAAAAGGGGGGGGGACAGAGAGAGGGAGGACTGATGGACAGTCAGTCTAAAAGAGACTAAAATTGAGAAATTAGGATTTGGGAACAATCAGCAAACATCTTGAACCCAAGAAATGTTTGGAGGCGGTAAATGTCAGTAGTGAGGCTCACTAAGGCAAAGCCTATCTATCTATCTATCTATCTATCTATATATATATATACATATATATATATATACACACACACACATATAAATATGGCAAAACCAGAATGCATATATATGCCAACAGAAGGTATGTCAATCAGGGACTCAGCACATTCAAGTGAGGACAACTGGAGAAAGGTTTACTTAGAAAGGGTTATTTCAAGCATGGCAAGGGCAGAGGAACAGAAGGACTAGTGCAGAAACCCAGGTCTAGGAGCATCCAAGCATCACATCCCTAGATCTGAAGGTATGAAGGAGGGGACAGAGCCTGGCTGAGGTGACTTTGAAAGGAAGGACCAAGGACATCCCTACCCCTCCTCTTTCCCTTCTCTCCAATCTGGAGACTGCATTGGCAGACCCCACCTGAACGCCAAAAGTCAAGGACACTCTGTGACAGATGGCCAGCCACCAGGCACAGAGCAGGGGGTCTGAGGGGGAACCCAGATGCCCCACCCAGAAGATGGAGGCAGCACTTCTATCTAGAGATAGGTGCAGAGGAATGTGCAGAGAAGGGCTAGCAGAGGGGTAGGAGAGAGAGAAGGTTGCGAAATGGCTCCGACCTAAAGGAGCTGTACCATAGCCTGGAAACCCACACTCAGCCACTGGTGGGAATGGCCATGCCCACGGTGGGGCGGGGGTGCTAAGACCCAGGTGAAACATTCTGTGGTTGCTGCAGGTTCTCTGAGCTCTGTCAATGTTTACCTAATTGATAACTTCTAACACAGTGTCTTACTGTAGGTGTGTTAAGAGCCGGAAGTAGCTATTTTGGTAAAGGACATCCAGCCATTTGGGGACCTATGAGGACATACGGAGGTGACAAGAGTGGTGGGCAAGGAGGCAGACCCAAAGGCCCCTCCTCCCCTCACTGAAAGGCACAATCAAGGAGGAAGCCTCTTTATTCATTCTGGACCACATTCCCAGGGAACCAAGGACTTTGGTGACAGAGCTGGGAACAATCTATGTTCAGAAATGAGAGGTAAAGACAAAAGAAAAGAGATACAGGAAAAAAAAAACTGTTGTCATTATAGATGTTAATTGGACTTATTGTAGTGATCATTTTGCAGTGTACACAAATATTGAATCGTTTTGTTGTACGCCTGAAACTAATCTAACGTTGTATGTCACAACTCAATTTTAAAAGTTTTTAAAAAGATGGGATATATCATTGTGGCAAAGAATTCTCTTTTGTTCCTTGGGGGCTTTGATGTGCAGTGAAAGGAAATGTTAGGGAGGAGATTTAACTCCTTACACGGGCCACTTGTTGCTTAGAACCTTAGGTTATGTTGAAGGAGCCATGAGTCAAGTTAGAGCTCCCAGAAAGTACGAGTCTTCAAGATGATCACAAAGGAGGACGGGATGTGCCAGGCAGCTGAGGACAGCGAAGCCAGTCCTGGGAGCAGACAGTGTGGTCTGGATAACAGGGACGTCACATCACATGAGGTCACAGCCTGCAGCCCAGAGCACCAGTCCACAGGGAACACCGCATCTCAAGGATACACTAGAAACAAGATGGCCATGAACTCAGGTTCACTGGCTGGAAAGCAAATTGGTCCTAATACTGTCAGAGTGGAAGTTACTCTTAGGTAGAAACAAACGACAGTGTCCACCAACACTGACCTATCTCTGGAGGGAACTGCTGCTACTACCTTGTATGAGCTGTGAGGCATGACCACTGAATCCTGGGATTTGCCAAATGACCACTATTTAAAGGCAAAGGCCAGACAAGTGAAATTTTAGAACCGAGAAGTGTGTGACGTAGTCTTGTTTCCTGGACACCAGTTATTTAATTGACATTTTAAGCCTTTAAAAGAACTTCCTAAGAAGTTTTTTTTTTTTTTAAGATTCATTTATTTATTTGAGAGAAAGAGATGGAGAGGGCCAGAGGGAGAGGAAGAGAATCTCAAGCAGACTTTGTGCTGACCTTGGAGCCGGTCACCGGGCTTGAACTCATGACCCTGAGATCATAACCTGAGCCGAAACCAAGAGTCAGTTATTTACCCGGGTGCCTCAAAGTTGTCTGATTTTATTTTTTAAAAATATTTTATTTATTTATTTGACAGATGGAGATCATAAGTAGGCAGAGAAGCAGGCAGAGAGAGAGGAGGAAGCAGGCTCCCTGCAGAGCAGAGAGCCCAATGCGGGGCTCAATCCCAGGACCCTGGGATCATGACCTGAGCCAAAGGCAGAGACTTTAACCCATTGAGCCACCCAGGCACCCCAGCTGTCTGGTTTTTAATACTGCAAGAGAAAACTGAAGTGATGGGCATAAAAAAGAGAAAAAGTATTTCTTTAATCAGAGAAGACATGAAGAGAATTCATTTTGAATATACACATTATTAACTAGAACGTGGGTTTTTTTCTTTATCCCCACTAAATCCATCTTGAAGAAATGTCTAAGGAGTTCTGGCTTGACTGGGAGATTTGCCGTGAGGAAGTCTGAGAGCTCAGCCCCACAATTTAACAAAATTTGTCAAATGCAGAACACGGCTTTGCTGGTTGATTTTCTTTCCCCCTTTCTTGCTTTCCGGCAAACTCCCATTCACCCAGCATTTGCTGTTTGCCAGGTTCTAAAGGTTGAACATGGCTTATTTTATCCAACACCCAAGGGGTTCCTGAGGATACATAGATCTTAAGCTCAGACATGTTTTAGACCCGCATCATCCAACACAGTAGCCACCAGCCACATGTGTTTATTTAAATTTATTATAGTTAAATAAAATGAAAAGGTCAGCCCTTGAATTTTGCATTAGCAGCACGTCAGCGGCCCAGGAGCACATGTGCCTAGAGGCTACCCTATTGCACAACGGAGATACAGAGCGTTTCCATCATCACAGAAAGCACTGCTGGACCACACAGTTCTCAGACACGCCAGAGCTGTTTCTACCCCCTGTGAAACCGCTATAGACAGAAAAGCTGTCATTAACTGAGCATCATCTCACCCCATTTTAGGGATAAAGAAAGTTGAGCACAAAGACCTAAGCAACTTTCTCATCATTACATAGTAAGTGAGTTGCAGAAACATGGGAGTTTAATTTCAAAAGCTTTGCTCATTCCAGTGATGTCACCTTCCAAAGGTATCTCTCCCAAGAGTGAGTTAAAGCCCCATCAGAGATCAGAAAGAGCTGGAGGGGATTTTGGCCCTTCTGACAGAGAAATGGCCACATGCCTTCGGGGTTAGACAGGCTACAAGACCAAGCTGAGTTGTGCCACCATCTAGCTGGGTGACACTGGCCAAGTCACGTGTCTACTCTGAGTATATGTAAAGTGGGGATGTTTACAGTACCCGCCTTGTAGAGCTCTAAGGATTAAATGAGACTGTACACCTAAAGCACTTAGCACAGTATTGGCTACATAGTAGCTGTTTAGGTATATAGATGCAGTATGATGATTATTTCCAGAATGAATCCCTTTCTCCCAGTTAAGTTGGAAACCACAAGATTCACCGTAGGCCCTGCAGTGCCCATTTCCAAGTCTGGCGCGCCCCCTGCTGGTTACTCCTGGATACATCACTCGGCCGGGTGGTCCCTGCTGCTGCCTATCCCCAGTGCTCCAAGAGCAGCTTGGCTATAAAACAGAGCATTAGGGAAAAAAAGAAAAAGGTTCTTTCACTCAGGAGAAACTCAGTACTTGCTAACTTGGCTGTGATCTTTGCTGCCTTAACTGCCAAGCAGATAGAGATGGTGTACCTCGTTAGGTCCCCATTCTCCATGCCCAGCCCATGCTCCTAGCCACAGAGCTACTGGAATGCCCTGGGGGCGGGGTCTTTAATGAACTACCAATGCCTGGGTGCCAGCCCCAGACTAAGAACGTCAGAGTCTTGGAGTCTTGGTTCATATATAGTTCATACATTTATAGCTCATTAAAGCCCCTGGATGATTCTGTTGTGCAGCCAAGATGGAGAACCACTGAGTTTCCTGTCCCAACCGCAAGTATCAGCATCACCTGGAAGGCTTGTTCAAACCCAGACTGCTAAGCCCCACCCTCGAGTTTCTGTTCAGTAGGTCTGGGGGTGGCCCTGAGGAGTTCCCATTCTCACAGGTTCCAAGGTGATACGGATGCTGCTGGTCTGGGGACCACACTTAGAGAACCAGAACTGTAAAAATATAACTTGGAACAAAAGCTCCCTATTCAAATGACTTCTCATTACACTTGGATATATGTTTAAAAAATTCACCTTCTATCCTGTTGGCCTGCCAGGCAGGATGTGGCCCCTCCTAGCTTGGGACCCCTCCCTCCCTCTGCTCCAGTCACACTGGCCCCTGTCTGCCTCTTGAGCATGTAAAGACTTTTTTTTTTTTTAAGATTTTATTTATTTGACAGACAGAGATCACAAGTAAGCAGAGAGGTAGGCAGCGGGGGGCGGGGGGGGGGAAGCAGGCTCCCTGCTGAGCAGAGAGCCCCATTCGGGGCTCCATCCCAGGACCCTGGGACCATGACCTGAGCCAAAAGCAGAGGCTTTAACCCACTGAGCCACCCAGGTGCCCTGAGCATGTAAAGACTTTTGTACCAACTATTCTTCCTGCCCAGAGGGCTCCTCCTTGACCTCATCTCTTGTCTTGTCTGGCTGCCTCTTAGTCTTTGAGGTTCCTAGAAATGCCACCTTCTCAGAGAAGACTTTCCTGACTGCCCCATTCATCATGGGTTTCACCTTCTCACCTCTTACTGTCTTTCTCAGCAACCTGTTCATTTCCTTTATAGCACTTGTTATAACTTGCATTTATATTATGTGTCTGCTCACATCTATCAGATCCAGCTTTCTGCCAGGATGCACGTTGTATGCTGGCAGGTGAGGACTCGGTCCAGGTTCACCACCTGTTACATATATGGTCAGGGAGGGAGGAATTGAATAGAAACACAGATTCAGAGAGCTCAAGGTTTAAAAGTAACAGTAATTTAAGCAGAAGCCATTTTCCCCCTGAGGTTGGTCTTTTAACCTTGTATCTCTAAGCCACAAGGACCTGGCGAGGCACATGGCATCATCTTCAGTCTACAGATGTGGGGATGAAGACCCCGGGGAGGAAGAGACCCTGGGCTGAGGTCAGATGCTAAAAGTGGTGGAACCAGCTGGGATTCTAGACTGCCTGCTTCCGAGTTCTCCCTAAGAGGAGGGAGGGAAGGAAGGAGAGGCAGGCAGCAAAGGGAGAGATTGAAGAACTCTTCCCTCAGGGAATTTTTAACTCTAAACTCTTAGCCAAGGCAAAAATAAAAAACTGAGCTGAAATCAAAGAACCCTTGTCCTACTTTCCAGCTCTCTGATTCTCCCAGAATCTCTTTAGAAGAGAATGATCAAGCAATGATGGGTGTCTCAACTTTAAAGATTTTTTTTTTTTTTTTTTTTTTTTTTTAAGTAGCTGCTCAGAGACCTTGGAAGAAAAGCACAGGTAGGAAATGAGGAAGGCAGAACCTGGGGCGGGTCCTGCTTCCTGCACAGCTTGCCTTGGCCTACATAGGCAACACCAGGGGGCAGCGGACTCAGCTTCCCCTTGTGGCTACCTGCCGTCAGGTGGAAATCAGTTAAGGTAACACTAGATGCTGTAACAGGTAACCACCTCGCTCTTCAAACTCAATGACTTACCATGCTAGAAGTTCATCTCTCTGGGAAAGCCCTAAATCAGTGCTTCCGACGTGGGGGGAGGGGAGAGAGACTTCCCCTCCCCCTCATCATGGCTGGGCAAGGGGACAATGCATGGCAAGTTTGATGGGTCACAGTTGCAAGAGGTGCACATCATTTGTACCCAATTCATGGGCCAGAACTCAGTCACATGGTCATTCTTGGCTCTAAGGGAAGCTGGAAAATAGAGCCTAGATGTCAAGGTCAGGGAATAGCCAGCGAGTCTCAGCCTCATCCCCTGAGCTCCGTGAAGAGCTGACCACCCTGGTCCACCTCCTCAGTGGGTTAAAGCTTCTGCCTTCGGCTCAGGTCATGATCCCGGGGTCCCCGGATCGAGCCCCATGTTAGGCTCTCTGCTCAGTAGGGAGTCTGTTTCTCTCTCTCCCTCTGCCCCTCTCCCTCCACTCATGTTCTCTCTCTTTCTCTCTCGAATAAATATTTTTTAAAAAGCTTGACATAAATAATATTCAACATTGCATTCAACACATGACACAAATGATCTGATTTAATCCTCACAAGAATCCTATGAGGTATCATTATCATCCCCATTTTACAGAGAAGGAAACTGAGACCCAAAGAGATGAAATAATTGTCCCCAATCCTTCACTCTTAAGAGGCAGGAACAGTCTCTACTCCATTATGCTGCCGCTACCAGTGAATGACCGCACTGGATACAGTGACGTCAGCACGCTGACGTCAGCACCCGCATAATGCAGCCGGCTTCCGAGAATGGAAGGTTTGGAGCTCCCAGCAGTTACCAAATCCACCAGCAGCTCAAGTAACTCCTGATGACCTTGGGGCCAAGCAAGCTGTGTGGCCCGGGAAGAGAACCTTTGCCTCCAAGTTCATCGGTTTACCCTGACCTAGAGGACTCCTCCATCCCTTTGTTCCCATAAAAGCAGCATTGCTAGAGGCAGGAACAAAAGTTGTCATCAGCTAGATTCAGCTTCTTTCTACCTGTCTGAGCCTTTGTGTTCCCATCTGTGAAATTGGAATGAGGTGTGACTTGCTCATTTTTCTTTCCCTAGTGTCTGGCACTGGGAATATAACAGGAGCCCAACATATCCTGGCTGTGCCCTTCACCTCGCACCTGACTGCAGGTGGCAAGAGCTGCGTGAGCAGAAGACAGATTTCTAAGCTTTGAGCTATTTCTGAGAGCAAGGTATCTGAACCTCCGTCCAGGGGAAACAAGGGGATTGGGGAGAGCAGCTGAGGGTCAAATGTACCATGACACCAGGTGCCCCCTGCCCCCGTCTTCCCCATACCCTATCCATCAAGATCCGGTCCCAGGCAATCTGGATTCCCACCGTTCTCTCAGAATCCTCAACAGGCACGTTCAAGACTTTGGGGTTTAGGATTCAGAGAGATGAATATTAGATGTCCCTGCAGACCTCCCCAGTCGGCCTTATTTCTTAACGATGTCTTTCTGGATGCTCCCGGGAGCCCTGCCTGCCTGGCAGATACTGAATAAGGCAGAAGGAGCATGAAGGAAAAGTAGCATCTTGGAACGGTTGCCTAGTTACACACTGATCTGGACCACGTGGTCTCCTCCCCTCGGAGGGCCCGGGGTGAGCCTGCTGAGGGAGGGGAAGGAACACAGGGCCCTGCACAGGCAGGAAGAGAGGCAGCCAGAGCTAGTTCCTAGACACTGGGCCTTCCCTCTCCCACCCCCACTGCCCACGGATCGGAGCAGGGGACAAGGGGACAAGCTGCCTGGATAGGAAGTCTGCCTCACCTGCTCATCAGCTGTGGGACTGAGGCATGTTTAGCCTATCCGTGCCTCCCCTTCTTCCCCTTTAACATGAGTCTGCTGTGTACTGTTAGATCTGATGGGTACAAGAGTCCACACCCCACTGCGTTCTTGGAAGCCTCCAAACAGATGATAGAGGAAAAGTGCTGAGCACGGGGCCTGGAGCACAGTAGGCTGACCATAAAAAAAGCTAGCGCTGCCCAGTCAGAGCTGAAAGCTGATGGAAGGAGCGATCAAAGTCCCGAGTCAGGACCTGCCACCTGACTAGAGGTCCCAGTGCTCTGTGGTCCCATTGCAAAGAGAAATGCAGGGCCCCTTGTTCACACAGTAGCAAAGAGCTGCTATGAAAAGTACCAAAATATAAGGCTTTTATTTTTTTTTTTTTTTGCTGGCTCTCTCTTGATGACTGCCAAGTACTTGGGGGATATAGGGAAGTAGAGGGAGGCACCCCACTTCCCTAGAGGCCCTTTACCCCAACCCACAATGGACAGGCAACCTCAAATATTGCAACTTCCCTAATGGGATGCCCTGGGTTCCCAAATCAGACAGGGGAAGAGGCTCAGCCCCGCTGGGCTGCACAAGGAATGCACCATGGATGGGGCTGCCGACCTCAGGCCGGGATTGTAGGGTGCCCTACCCCAAGATGCTGGCAGCTATGCCCGCCAACCCTCCTCATTCACAGGCCCCTGCTGCTGGTTGTAGAGGGGATGGGGCTAGGGGAGTGGGGCTAGGGGAGTGGGGAGCAGCTGACTGGCCAGGCGTGCGATGTCGGGGGAGGGGGGCACTGAGAACCTACCCAGACAGGCAGCGGGAGGCAGGATTTCACACGCGCCACACTGAGTCTCCCAACCCTCCGTGCAGGCTCTGCTGTCCCAACAGATTTCACTTATGAAACACAGATTTAAAGATACATCAGCTGAGAATTTCCAGACATGAGCACAGAGCATGAAGACCCAAGTGCAGGTTCTGTGGGGCTGCCGTGGTTGCACACTATGATGGTAATCCTCTCCCGAGTTCTAGTCCTCTTGTCCTAGCTGTCACTACCTCCCAGCTCTGAGCCTTGGTTTCCCCTTCTCTAAATGTGGGGGAGGGGAGGTATATGGTTTTTACACCCTCTTCCAGCTTCTACCTTGTATGACTTCCATCCTACTGACACACTGTGTGGCCATGGGCAAGTCCCTTCCCTTTCTGGGCATCATTTTGCCCATCTGTAAAGTGGGGATTCAGTGGCCCTGAAGGACCCTCTCAAGGTTAATACTCAAAGAAGGGCCCCTTCCCCTCCTTTCTCTTGTTGGAGGGGACTTTTTCCTTTTGGGGAAGGGAAGGTAAAATCTTCAAGCACGAGTTGGGGGATGGGGTTGGCTGGGACATTCCCAGTCTCTTCCTTCTGGTGAACTTGGGGATCAGGAAGGGGAAAAGGAGGGAAGTACAATCATCTTACATTATGAAATTAATGTTTGCGCACCCTGTGAGGTAACAGAAAATATATACAGGTCTTTTTACCCTGTTCCAGACACAGAGCTCTTGAAACCCTTGTAACTTGCTGGAAGGAGCATCTTTTAGTTCCAATGAGGTGACTCTGGGTGGGGCTCCTGGAAGGGGGCTGGCCACCAGAAAGACCGAGCCACGGTCAGAAGCTGGGAATTTTCAGCCCCATCCCCCCCATTTTTCTGAGAAGGAAGAAGGGCTGAAAATGCAGTGACGGATCTATCTGCCTCCATGAGGAAGCCTAAGTAAAAATCTCCAGTGTACAAGGTTCAGAGGACTTTCTGGCTGGTGAGCACATCCATGTACCAGAGAGGCGACGCGCCCCAGCTCCATGAGGACAGAGGCTCTTGTGCCTGGGACCCTCCCAGACCTTGTCCCATGTAACCCCCTACAGTTCATCCATGTCCTTTATCACACCCTTTAATTAAGCAAGCGTTTTTCTGAGTTCTGTGAGCTGCTGTGGCAAATGGATCCAGCCCGAGGAGGAGGTGGTGAAAATCTCTGATGTGTAGCCACACTGGACAGAAGTCGTGAGTAGCCTGGGGACCTACTCCTCACCAGGGGCATCCGAAGTGAGGTGGGAGCAGCCTTGTGGACTGGAGCCTCACTCTGTGGGATCTGACGCCATCTGTGGGTAGATAGTGCCAGAATAGAGGTAAATTTTAGGATTTTCAGCTGATGCTATAGAATGGCTTGTTGTGGGGAATGCCCTAATCCCCAGCGTGAGCGTATCTGGAGGTGGGGCCATGAGAGGTAGGTAGGTTTAGATGAGGTTCAGAGGTGGGGCCCCCATGACGGGATGAGTGCCCCTTTAAGAAGAGGAAGTGACACGAGAGCTCACTCTCTTGGCCATGGAGGAACAGGGCCTTCACCAAGAACTGCATCTACCTTGATCTTGGACTTGTCAGTTTCCAGAACTAGGAGACATAAATGTCCGTTGTTTAAATCATCGAGCCTACGATATTTGCTTATAGCAGCCCAAGTAACTTTTAAGGAAGGCTCACCAGCTAATGGAACAGAAAGGCAAAGGAGAGCAGATCGTCAGAGAAGATGAGAAAGCAGGCAGCACTGGGCCGTTCATTCATTCATCTATACATTCATTCACGCATTTGCCTGGAGAGGAGCAGCAGACTCTGTCCCATCTCCCTGCTTCCATGCTATTCCCTTGTAGTCTACTCCCCACCCAATAGTCCAAAGGAACTTCTTACATGATAAAGAGAACCGTGTCCTTCCCCACTGCAACCCTCCATCAGTTAGGATTAGGTTCAGCCGTGATGGACACTTCACACAGTAACCGAACCGTGTCTTCAATAAGACAGACCTCTCTTTCCCATAGAAGATCTACCGCGAGGCTACCCAAGACTGGTGTGGTAGCTCAACGGTGTCAGAATCCAGGCACTGTCTACCTCATGGCATCTCCATCCCTAGCCTCCATTTTCAAGGTTGCCTCCAAGTCCAAGATGCTGCTGGGGCTCCAGCCATTGAGTCTGGATCCCATAGAGCAGCAAGGATGGGACCACTCCCTCCTTTCAAAGGTATACACTTCAGCTTGCATTCTAGTGGCCAGCTTCAGTCACACGACTGCATCTATGGAGGAGGCTGGGAAAGTTGGGTCTTTACTCCATAGTCCTTGCATATAGCTCCCTCCTACACTTGGAATAAAACCTGTACCCTTTCCTCTGTCTCCCAAAGCCTGACACATTTTGCTGCCTTTCTGCCTCCCAGCCTCACCTCCCTTGTCCCACTTCGGGCCTCCCTTTGGGTCTCTCCAAGGCCAAGGCTCTTTCCATGCAGGGCTATCCACCCATGCTGTTCCCTGGGTCTGGAACGCCCCACACCCACTTTGTGCATGGGGCTCCTTCAGGGCACGACACTCCATCATCTCTTCAGAACTGTCCCCCCCTCCCCCGCCGACCACACCATGCTGACACAGTCCCCATGCTTCTTTCCTGACTCCTCCTTTTGTGAGAACATAAATGATGCCTTGACACTATTGTATGAATTGCATTGATAAAGAAACCAAACCATGAGTGCCTGCAGCAAACACCTGCATTCGGGTTGATCTCCCCCTTAGAAAGGCAGCCCCGGGAGGGGAAGATTTGTGCCCTGTTCACAGCTGGATCTCCAGAGTTTCTCTGAACAACTATTTATTGCTTTCCCACTATGTAGCAAGAATTTAAAAGACAGTAAGAATATCCAGTTTTCTTCTCATCCACAGACAGGCCAAGAGTTGCAACTAAGGGTCCACCTGCCAGAGAGGGGCGATGCTTGGCCAGGGAGGCCAGCAGAGACAGGGAGGCACGAGGCCAGTAAAATCCTACTAATGACCCTGCAACCGCCAGAAAGCCGGTCAGGGCCCTTTCAGGCCTTGCCGCTGGCTCCATCCCACGTCTTCGCCCTGGTGTCCTGGCCTTCTGGTCCAGCTTTTAACTTGTATGGCCTATTGTTTATTCCTTATCCTTGTAAGCAGCTTTACATCCTTTCTGGAAGAGGGCGGGGTTTAAACAAACAACTGCAAGATAAAATGTAGAAAGTCTGGGTGTGTCCAGGTGCCAGGAATAGAAACTTATTTCCACCAATGTCAGATCTCAGCAGGCATCCAGCCATCTCTTTGTCACGTTCTCTTGATGGCCTTTTTTGTTGTTGTTTTTGTCTTTTAAACAAGGCATACTTCTTTCTCAGAGTTCTGGAGGCTGAGAAACCCCAAGTTCAAGAGGCCAGCAGATTTAGTGATTTAGTGTCTGCTGAAAGCCCTCTTCCTGGTTCATAGATGGTCATTGTCCTGCTGTGTCCTCAGCTGGCCTCTTCTTGGGTGTCTTTGAGGACTTCAGCCGCGTGTACCCAGACAGCAACCCATAGTCCCCCTGGAACTGGTCTTCCCCTAGTCTTGGTAAATGAGCTGTCTAAGATGTAACCCAGGCACTATCCTCAAGAGGTTAACGCAGCGGTCAGAGCTCGAGCTCCCCACCTCGGTGATACTGGACAGATGGGGCTGGACCATCCTCTCTTGTGGGGGCTGTTCTGTGATATAAGAAATTTGGCAGTAGCCATGGCGTCCCATCCTCTAGAGGACAGGTGGACCACACCCCCCCACACCCATCCCGGAGTTGTGGCAGCCACAAATGCCAGCAGATATGACCAAATGTCCTCAGCAGCAAAATCATCCCCAGGTAAGGACCACTGGTTTACAGCAAGGACTTAAAGCTCAGACCCTCAGGCCTGACTTCCCAACTCTGCTGTGGGACGTGGGGCACGTTATACTTAATCTTTCTGCACTTCAAGTTCCTCTTGTGTATAAAGGGAGGAAAAGAATAGTCCCTCATTCACAGATTAAATCAACTAATATGTGTAGAGCACTTAGAATGGTGCCTGGCACCTCCAAGTGTCATGGAAGCAATTATTACTACCTTTGAACTCACCCCCCAGCCCCCAGCCCAACTGATCCCCATTCCTGGGTAATTCTACTTTATAAAGATCTCTAAAATCCACTCCTCCTTCTCCAACATCACTCTTGCCCAAGCCACCCTAGGCTTCCTACAATTTATTCTCTACAGAGCAAGGAGTTGGATCTGTTTAAACCCTTCAGTGCTGACAACAGTCATAGAGCCCTGTTGTTTTCAGGAAGAAGCCCCTCACCAATGACCTTTAGAGATTAAAGAATGACCTCTATCTCTATATCTTGTCTCCTAACTTCATCTCCCTTGTTGCCTAATCTTAGCCGCATGGTTCTTCTCTCTGTTTCTCCAAAGTGTCCTTCTCTCTCCTAATCCAAGGCCCTCAGATATTCTAGGCCCTCTGCCTGCAGTCTCAGATGAAACTATCTTCAAAGCAGTGATCATGTGCTTTTCAAAAATAAAGATAGGCCACTTCCTGGGGGGAGTAGAAAGAGTTTAAGCGATTGAGCTAGGACAGGCTGCCTTTGTTCAGTGGGGCAGTTTGTGCACTGCACAAAGAGCCATGGCCATGAATAGAAACTACAATTCATTCCAAGCTCCAGTTGCCAAATCATACCCATGCAGATGCAGAACCACCTGCTCACCTAAAGAGGGTGCTTTTGGCTAATCTGTAACGAAGAGGCCATAAGGGCTAGTGACAACCCTATAGTGAGAGCATACAGTAGGTAGATAATTGTGGAGCTACATTTAAAAATGTATATTTCCTTTCTGCCGTAGAGACATTAATTTGCCAAAGACCAAGAAAGAGATCAAGCATGCCAACGGACTGGCATTCTCTTTCTTTCCGTGGCTACAAGTGACAATTCTGCATCTCTGGAACTAGTTTAGAACTGAGGCTAACTTAGGAAAAGCTGTCCCTTACTCGTGCATGAAGCAATTGGACAACTTTCAAGTCTTCGAGTGATACAATTATCACTTTCCATAATTAAATTCACAGTGAAATGCCTTCTGGGAATCCAGTATTTTTTTTAATTATCTATTCTTATTAACCTCATTCATCTGTCTCATAAAAAAATGTAGACTAAGCCTAGTCATACAGGACACATATCCTAACAAATATAATTAAGCACTAAATATTTAGCCTTGCTGTTACAATACTTCAGAGGCGGAGGGAACCTCTGAGACCACTTAGTACAGTCACAGTGCTGAGGAACATGGGACTCAGTAGTTAGAAGCGATGTTGCCTTGGAGCCCTCGGCTCAGAGGTGGCTTTGCAAGAGGGTACCCACGTCTCCTGCTTGCCACCTGACTACTTCCATCAACCACAGGAGAAAAAGAAAAAGAGAGGGTTCCTAGTGTCGTATCAAATAGTAAGTATAACTGAAATCCACATTTCTGACTAGGATCCAGAATCCTGGCTGGCAACTCCCGGCTGCGTCGAATTCTCATCAGTTACAGAGACTGTGGTTTCTCAGATGCCACACGTGGAGGGTCACACGCTCTTAGGAAACACAGAGTCTGGGTCTCAGAGGCTCAGACCCATTGTCATTCTTAGGCTGTTTAACAGGACTGAGGGGCTCTGAGACCACTGAGCCTTAGGAAAACCCCAGTCCTACAGTTTGCGATTTGCACATGATAAAATAAGAGTGAGCGCTTCCCAAAAGCGGTTGACCAGAAGGTTGGAAGAACATTCCTCTCCTCCCCCAATTTGTGCATACCTGGGTTTCAATCCTGACTATACCCCCTAGGGATCATCACCCTGTGAAAGCGGTTTCACTTCTCTGAGCCAATTTCCACGACTGTAAATGGAAACGCTTAGAGTTATTTCCCAGATGGATGTAATTGGCAGGTATATTATTAATTAATTGGTGCTAATTATTAACTAATTGGTAGAATTATATACATAATGTATATGCGTTATGTACACAAAATATATATCTATCAATATACATGAGGATACCATAAATAATGCTAGGTGAGCTGATTTGTCTGGGAGGTCTCTGTAAGTCCTTTTGCTTATTATCTTGACCTTGGTGTGCAAAGCCACACGCAGGACCTTGTCTTATAATCAGCTCAGTAAATACCTGCTGAATTAATTAATCGGTGCATGAACATGGGAAGAGGTTACATCTTTTCCTCTGCAAAACTAGCCGAATCCAGCGGACTGATGGGACTGTGCCCCAAGATGTGTCCATGTCCTAATCCCCAGAACCTGGGAATGGGACCTTATTTGGATAAAGGGTCTTGGCTGATGTAACTAATTTAATGATGTCCAGATGAGATCTTCCTGGATTATCTGAGTGGAACCTTGTTTTAATCTATTCAGGTTGCTACGGCAAAGATACCCCAAGATATCACGGAGGCACCTGGCTGGCTCAGTCACTAGAGCGTGCAATGCTTGATCTCAGCATTGTGGGATCGAGCCCCACATTGGGTACAGAAACTACCCAAAAATAAAATCTTGACACACCACACACACACACACCACAGACTGGGTGGCTTGTACAGACAAGCATTTGCTTCTTAAAGCTCTGGAGGCTGGGAAGTTCAAGACCAAGGTGCCGGCAGATTTGGTGTCTGGTGAGAGCCTGCTTCCTGGTTCACAGACAGCCACCTCATCACAGCAGCCTCACGTGGTGGAAGGGATGAGGGATCTCTCTGGGGTCTCTTATCAGGGCACTCATCCCGCATATGAAGGCCCCACTCTCATGACCTCCTCCCCTCCCAAAGTCCCCACCTCCTAACACTATCATACTGGGGATTAGATTTCAACATATGACCTTTGGGGAGGGGGACACAAAAACTTTTAGTCTGTACTATACCCGAATCCAGCCACAAGTGTCGCTCTGAGTAACAGAAGAGAAGTCACAGAAACACAGAAGGTCATGTGAAGACGGACACAGAGACGGGAGTGATCCGAGCCACCAGGAAGGCCAGCAGCTACCAGGAGCTACTGGAAGTGGGAAGAAGACACAAGGAAAGGTTTGCTCCTAGAGCCTCCAGAGGGAGCATGGCCCTGCTGACAGCTAGATTTCTGACTCCTGGCCTGCAGCCCCACGAGAGAACACATTTCGGCTGTCTTAAACCACCCAGCTTACGGGAATCTGCTATGGCCGCTCTAAGGAAAGAACATGGAGCCGTGGCGGGGGGCAGTGGGGGGCACTCAGGAAACCCTGGAAGAAGTCAAGTCAAGGGGTTCTCGCCCACGGCGTGATCTCAGGTCCTTGGATACATCCACAGCATTTTACTCAGGTTGCATCAATCATGAGCTGGAACTCTGGTGGGGGTACATTAACCTTTGAAGTTGCATTGTAAAAGCAGCCGGAGTCC
This sequence comes from Lontra canadensis, assembly GCF_010015895.1. NCBI lineage: Eukaryota > Metazoa > Chordata > Mammalia > Carnivora > Mustelidae > Lontra > Lontra canadensis. The sequence continues at coordinate 1,956,408 of NW_022631028.1, forward strand.
TGAAAAACCACCTGGATGGTGTTACTTATCCTAAAAGAATATGCGTTTCCTTTTCCCTGCCCCTCCTTCCCCCCTCCCCCGACCCCACCAGATACCCCTGACAGCTAGCGCTTATCCATCATGATTTTTTTGCGGAGAGGCAGAGATGCCCTGTAGACATCCAGGGGACGTGTCAAAGAGCAGGTGAACATTCAATCTGGAGTTTAAGGGGGGGGATCAGCGTTGGCACCCAGGATGGCTCCAGCCTCCACCTTGCACTCCCAGGTCCTGTGTCCAGCTGCTCCTTGCTGTGCCCTCAACTGAACTCCTGATGGCCGCCACTGCACCGGCTATTTCACCCATCTGTGAATCTAGATCCTCGTTCTTCCCATTACTCTGCTCTCCTCCAGCCCTCTCCTAGTCTCCCACCCCTCATCCAACCGTGTTGGCACCACCTCAAAAATGTGCTGGTAATCCAGTCACTTAGCACAATTTCCACTGGTACCAGAGGCCACCATGCTTTCTAGATGTTTTGTGTGCTATCCTTATGCAGGGCCATGCAAACCTCCTCTGTATAGTGCCAAGTTTAGTATATATGCTGCCAAAGTGAGTGCCAGATGGGACTATTTTAAGAGCTGCTTCTTCGCTGGTTATCTGCTTTAACCCCTGTCACACTACATTCTATTTTCTAACTAGTAGCCAGAGAAAGCTTTTGAAAAGCTAAACCATGGGGCGCCTGGGTGGCTCAGTGGATTAAAGCCTCTGCCTTCTGCTCAGGTCATGATCCCAGGTTGCTAGGATGGAGCCCCACATCGGGCTCTCTGCTCAGCGGGGAGCCTGCTTCCCTTCCTCTCTCTCTGCCTGCCTCTCTGCCTGCTTGTGATCTCTGTCAAATAAATAAATAAAATCTTTTAAAAAATGAAAAGAAAAGCTAAACCAGGTCCAGTGGCTTCCTAGCTGATTCAGAATAGAAGTTAGGATCCCAGGTGCCTGGGTGGTTCAGCGGGGTTAAGCCTCTGCCTTCGGCTCAGGTCATGATCTCAGCGTTGTGGGATCGAGTCCCGCATCGGGCTCTCTGCTCAGTGAGGAGGCTGCTTTCCCCTCTCTCTCTGCCTGCCTCTCTGCCTACTTGTGATTTCTCTCTCTGTCAAATAAATAAATAAAATCTTAAAAAAAAAAAAGAATTTAGGATCCCTATGCTGGTCAATAATGTATAAGGGACCCCATCTCATTCTGGCCACTTCTCTTATTTCATCTCTTCTCACTCCCCCCACCCCATGTACACAACCAGCTGGAGCCCTGGATTCTCCGCTATTCTTTCAAAATGCCAAGCACACGCCTACCTCAGGGCCTTTGCATCTACCCTTCCCTCTACATGAAACACGGCCTTGCCTGGTATCTGCAGGGCCTTGTCCCTTCTATCATTCTGTCTCTAATCCAGTGTCCCTTCCCTAGGCCATCTCAGACCACCCTATAAACCAGCACCCACCCCTCACTTTCTAACCCCTCTACTCTTCCTGCCTTTTCTCTTCAAATGCCACTTCTTATCAACAGAATGATCTTGGACATTGTGCTTAAAAATTCCACACCACTCTGAGGAATAGCCACAGTGTCATTAGAAATCTGTAAGTGTTGTGTGGCTTTAAGATTATGGAAGGAAAAGAACAAAGAAAAAAGAAACAAAGCCATATTTTGGTCAAGTTCACATGTCTTTTAGACCTAGGAGTAGATGTACTTATCTGTAAAGGCAAGGGAATTCGAAACCAACAGTGTGGCCATCTGGGTGAAGATGTGAGTGTAAAGGACATGAGTGAACCCACCTCCTTCCTCTGTAGGCAACTCTGAAAAAGGGGTTCAGGTGTCACATGACACCTTCATTGCCTAGCTAAATCTGGTCATCATACTCCGTGAACCTGGAAGGGGTTGATGTCATTGTCCCTTAAAGTAAGCATATTACTACCCTTAGGAAATGTACAATTAATGATAAAAATGTTTGAGATAACAAAATCCATAGCATTACTATTTACATTTTAAATATTTCAGTAATAAAATGTGTATTTTATATGCTTCTTTTGGTTATAGGAATTTGATCTGTTATAGTGAACTGATCAGCCTAGTAACAGCCACTTAAATTATGTAATTGGGTAATAATTGATCTTGACTTAGGATTTTAATTTGAAATCTTAGTAAGTTTATATATAAAGTTAGAACATTAAGCTGTCTTAAGGATCACCATACTTATTAGCTTAATTTAATAGCTTTATAAAAATTACTTAAGCACCTAGGAAGATTTGTCAATAACACAAATGAGCTACTAAAAAATGAAACTGAATACACAGAATTTATAAACGTAGCTTAATTAAGTTTGCAAATGCAATCAAACATTTTCCAAATGGCCCTTAAACACGATGGCTCACAGACTTCCAACTTAAAAGTAGATGGCTGAGCTGAGCTTAAACCCTTGCTTTTTTAACACGTGACTTCAATGAATTGTCTATTTCTAAAGCCGAGATACACTTCAGAATAGTCTTTTCTGGACCTTCAAACCATCAAGCCCTTCAGACGTTATGGATCTCATTTATACCCCATTAAGACATACGTTCCAGAAGAATGGTATTGTGATGTCACACCGTCCCCCCCTCACCCACCCCTCTCAGCCGCCACTGTGTTCTCAGGTCTTTGGGCCACTTGTAGCACACAGCAAAAGCTCAGGAAATGCTGACCGGAGGTGATTACTTTTTCCCTGAGGTCCTGTATGATTCCTGAGCTCTTATTAGGACATCCTGAGAGACTGTGGAACACGACCAACACGCTGAACAAAGTCTGATGGAAGAGTCCAGGGACAGTCCTGACCCTGATTTTCTGGGCCTTCTGCTCTTGCAGGACATCTGGAGTTCTAGATGTCCCCCGCGCCCCCCCCCCCCCCCCCCCCCCCCCCCCAAGTCTCCCATTGTACTCAAAGCCATGCTCATGCGCCCTTCCAGTGAAGGAAGCAATGATAAAAGCGCGGACAAACAGCGCGTTTGTAAAGCGCGCCATGCGCACACCGGGTTACAAAGGTTTCCAGCCCGGGCTTGGCACTGGGGCTGCACGGGATCAAATCCCAATTCCGCAGCGTGGTGCTCGGTGACTTCAACCCACGATTAAGAAATATTTTGAAACCTTCATGCTTTCCAAATAAACGCCGGCCTCCTTCTGCTTACCCGGCAACATGAAAGGAAAAGCTCAACCCAAGCCACGAGTGAAAACATTTAAAACTGTTTGTCTAAGATAGGTCAAGAGATAGCGGCAAATGTAAAGTCTTACCAGGACACGCAGGCCTGGGGGGTGGGGGTGGGGGGAAGAGTTTCAACGTGGTTTACATTTCAGCTTCAATATTTATAAACAGAACGAGACCCAGAGGAAAGGAGCCCTGGGAGATAAGCCGTTAGGTAAATAGTTCAGGAGGCCCCCGAAGCTGCTTCCTGGGGATGGGCCGTTCAGGCTTCACACTGGCAGTGATTGGGTGAAGCTGGAGACTAGGGTGGGGAGGAGAAACGGAACAGTTGGGGGCTTCTCGGATTTGAAAACGCGGCCACCACCTGGGCATCGGGTTCAGCAGATCTGCGCTGGGGCCCAAGATTCTGCATTTAAAAAAAAAAAAAAAAAAATTAAAAAATATATATATATATATATATATATATATATATATATTAACCTGTAACCTACTGAACCACCCAGGCACCTGATAAGATTGTGCATTTTTAACAGGGTTGCAGATATCGCCAAAACTTCCGGTCTATGTGACACACTTTGAATAGCAGTGGTCTGGTAGGAAAGCATTATACACCGCTCCAAAGGCATTAATTAGTCCACCAAAACAAAACAAAAACCCAAACCCCAGAAGCACAAACAGGGATGAGTGCTATTTTTATTCTCCGCAGATAGGTGTCTTTAGGGGCTGTATCTTAATATAAACCTCCCTGGTAAGATTCATTTATTTGCTCAACAAATATTGATTGAGCATGGAAGAGGTGCTTGGCACTGTTCCAGGTTTTAGGGTGCAGTGGTAAGTAGGCATGACAAGGTCCCTGACCATGAGCTGTTGATATTCCAGTACGGGAAGTCAGATGAGAAACTCAGAAACACGTAAGGAAAGACACAAGCAAAAAAGGATGAAATTGTTTCTGAATGTGATAAATGGCAAAAGCAAATAAAACAGGGTTATGAGTCAGAGAGTGGTTTGGGAAGGAGGGCTGTTGAGAAGGGATGAGAAGTAAACAGCCATGCAAGGCTCTAGGGAGAGAGTGTCCCAAGCAGTTGGTGCAAAGGTCTTAAGCTGAGAAAGATCTTGGCAAGTTGGATGGATGGTAGCTCACTGCAGTTGAGATACAGTGACAAACAGGGAAAGGATGAGTGCAGAGCCAGATTATGGTAGGGAGCTGGGATTTATCTGAAGTGGAATGGGCTGCCCTTCCAAGGTTTCTAAGCAGAGAAGTAACATAAACATTTTAAAAAGCACCACTTGGATTAATCTTAAAATCACTAGCAGTGGCACAACCAGACATTACGTGCCTCCTAGTGAAATAGAAATTGGATGACACGGTGTCACTGATGAAATAGTTTGCTGAATATAATTCCTTAAATCTCGTTTATAGGAACACAGACATATAGGAGATAGGAGAAGAAGTTCACGGGTATCACGAGGAAGCATTCAGATAAATCCAGAATATGAAACCACTGGCCTCTTTTCTTTTCAACAAATAAACGGAGAAAAATGAAAGAAAAAAAATCAGTGGCATGAAAAAGGGGAGGAGGGTGTTAGAGACTGAGAGTTAAAAGATATCACAATCAAATTTATGCAATGCATGAATTTTTTTTAAAAGATTTTATTTATTTACTTGTTAGAGAGAGAGAGAGCATGAGCACAGGCAGACAGAGTGGTAGGCAGAGGCAGAGGGAGAAGCAGGCTCCCCGCCAAGCAAGGAGCCCGATGTGGGACTCAATCCCAGGACGCTGGGATCATGACCTGAGCCGAAGGCAGCTGCTTAACCAACTGAGCCACCCAGGCGTCCCAGCAATGCATGAATCTTAATTGACCGTGGTTCCCATAAACTATCCATAAAAGACATGGCAGGGACAAGTGGAAATATTTAAGATAAAGCAGGAATTTCAGTGACATAAGGAATTATTTTCATTATTTTAGATGTCATAAGGCATTGTGGTTGAGGAGGAGAATGTCTGTTTTTTAGAGATGATATTGAAGAACTTAGGAGTAAAAAGCTCAGGATGTTTGAAATTAGCTAATGACTTCCTTCTTGTGCCTAGGAAACAACAAAAGGGATAGGATGCCTTCTCCGAGGTTAGGTTATGAAAGACTGACATCCTCCTTGGCATTCTCTTTCTGTCTTTTTCTGCTTGCTCACTCTGATCAGAGATCCACTCTGGATCTGGAGAGAGATCCACTGGGCAAGAACTGAGAGCAGTCTGCGGCCAAGAGTCTGCAGAAAACAGAATCCTGCCAACAACCACGGGCATGAGCTTGGAAGTAGATGCCCCCCTAGTCAGCCTAGAACTGACTACAGCCCCTGCCAATGTCTTGAGTGGAGCCTATAGGAGACCCTGAAGGGATCTCAGACCCAGCTAAATCATACCTGGATCTCTGATCCGCAGACCCTACCATGAGATAACAAATGTGTATTGTTTCATGGTGCTGAGCTTTGGGTGGTGTGTTATGCCGCAATGGCAGGAGATTGATGCCGTTATCGCTCTGATTTACAAATGAGGAAACTGAGTTCTAGAGAAGTAAGCAACCTGTCCAGATTTTAGAAACTGCCCTCTTCGCCACCACATGCTCGCCAGGACTGTTCTGACGCTTTTCCTTCGTGACCATGCCAACGCGGGCACTTTGGTCTTTGTGACTGCAAAGCCAACTCCATTTCTTAGGTGCTGGCGATGATTAGAATGCTTTTTCATTACCAAGGAAACCTTTTATTCCGAAGGAAAATGGGCCTTAAATGATTTAGTGCACACAAGGAGGCAGAAATGGAAATTGTTGCTGAAAACCAGCTCCTCTGTGAGCAGAGGATGGGGACGGGAACAGAAGCGTGGCCTTTCAGAATTGCTCATATCCTCTCCCACTTAAGTGTCTGGGGAAGCTGACAATGGCTTCCTGATGTGGAAATCACTCTGAAATGTGTAGGCTGGTAGTTAAAGCCATTAGTCCCACTTGGACTTCAAGGACAACTACAAAGAAAATATTTTGTAAATGGCAAAAGAAGCAAGGATTTGCCAACCCCAGGTTAGCCCAAACGGGCCCAGCAATTGCTTTTAACACTTCATTACCTAAGTAGAATAATACCTGGGCAGAGATGGAAAATAAATCCCACTTCAGACAACATAGGGCCTCTTAAAAGCCACAGGTGTCTGCACAGGACAGCCGCTGAGTGAAGAGCTTGGCTCTTTCCTTGGACAAAGAGTTTTTTGTTTTGTTTTGTTTTGTTTTCAGGCCTAGGGAGGAGGGAATGCAATTGAATCCAGCATCCCTAGCCCAACCTTTCCTCGTTGGAACATGGCGGCCAGCTGCCCTGGCAGAAAGCCCGGAAGGACGCTGAGGCAGCCATTTCCAAATGTGGCTCAGTCAGAGTAAAAGGTGAGTCCCACAGAGACATGGAATAGGAAGAAAGTCTAACTCATTAACTGAAACTGCCTTATCTTGACCTCGCAGGGGCCTGTGGTTCTTAACCCGTGGTGGTGTCTGGTCCAGAATATGGAGCAGTCATAGGAAGCATTCCAGGTGGGACCGCTTTCATTCTTTGCCTGCCTGCTCACGGGCAGCAAGGTTCTAGACGCCCTCTTCTTTCTGTGAGGAAGCTCACTTGTGTGGAAAGTCAGTGCATCAGGCGTGAGGAGATGTTGACTCTAGGTCCTGCCTCCCCTGAGTGGTTAACACCCAGAGTTTGCCAATAAAGCCATCAGACTCAACCTTCAATCTCCTCAGATTTAAAATGGGAATAAACAGATGGTTCCCCCAGAAAGCTGTCATGAGGGGTCCATGAAAGGACATGTGCAAAGCCTTCAGCGGCTCAGGGTGAATGATGGGCTCTAGAGTTGTGCAAAGGGGTCTCTCTGGCCTGTCATATGGTCTCTTAGTTGGTGTTCTCCAGGAATACTACCAAGAGGAGCCAGCTATCAGATATGGATGCAGAGTATATAAAGTTACATAATACATACTATTATACTACCTATCTCGAGAGAGACTTATTCTTATGGCTTATGCGATTATGTAGGCTAACAAGTCCAAAATTTGCAGAGCAGGCTGGCAGGCTGGAGACCCAGGGAAGAGCTGATGTTGGACAGCCGTCTACAGGCAGACGTCCTTCATCTTCAGCAAACCTCAGGCTTTTTCTCTCAAGGCTTTGCACTGATCGGATGAAGCTTCCCACAGCGTGGGGGATAATCTGCTTTACTCAGAGTCTACTGATTTAAGTGTTAATCACATCCAAAAAAAACCAAAACAAAACAAAAAAAAACCCTCAGAGCGACATCTTGACTGGTGTTTGACCAAAAACAGGGTACCATGCGTTAGCCAAGTGGATGCAAACTTTAACCATCCCACAAAATGAATGGGCAATAAACACAGGTTCTGTAATTCTTTTGATGTAGCTACTGTGATTATTGTCAGTCTATATAATCTTTCAGGCTCCCTCTAGTCTTGACATCAACCTCTGATTCACAGCTTTCATTCACATGTTGGAGGAGGAAACAAAGAACTGTAGCATTTTGGGTGCAAATGGCATCCAAGGACAGACATATAAGAAAACCTGGTTTTCTCAACTCAAGGACATGGAGTGGAGGCAAATGCTGGGTCAGCCCTGTCATACTCTCCCTTCCCACATGAAAGCATAGATTATACGTAGCAGGTACTGATGCTCTACATATATGTTCTAATAGCTAAGATACTGAGTACTTAACTACATGCCAGGCAATGTTCAAAATACTTTGAATGTACCAGCACAGAATCCTCACAACAACCTAATAACATGGGAGCCTCATGTCATGGAAGAAGGGGCTGTGCACCAAGGAATGTAGGTGGCCTCTAGAAGCTGGAAAAGAAAGGAAATTGATTCTCCCGTAGAACCTCCAGAAGGAACACAGCCCTACCGACCCGCTGAGGAAGGAGGAGGGCCAGGGAGTGTAGGCATCATGTCCACAGCTTGCTCTAGAGCCCGTGGGTGCTGACCATAGACTCACAACAGGCGAAGGTAAGTGCTGGGGGTGGGGTGGGCGCAGGCACTGTCACCAGTGCCTGGAGATGTTCATGCTATGTGGGAAGAAGGAAACTCCTGGGATCGGGGGTCGGGGGGTGGGGGTCTCCTTCATGTGCAGACGGATCACTTGGGGAACCTGTTAAAAAGGCAGATTCTTGGGCCCTGCCTCTAGAGATACTGATTAAGCTTGGGGGCTGTGCCCAGGGACCACATGGGCAGCCCCTAAGGTCTCCTTACTTTGCCCTGGAGAAGTTGGGGCCCAGGAGGTTCCCACGTGTACACCCATTCTGTGGTATCACGAGGCTGAGCTCTAAGCACTGAGGAAGCATCCTGGTTTATCAAGAAGGATGATAAAGGGACGGATACCAAGTATTCCTCAGAAGCTTTCTGTACATATAATGGCTCATGTCCTACAAGGCTGTCATAAGAGAGGCCCTATCATCGTTCTTCAGGGCAGGTCAGAGATGTCCGAGTACAAGAAAGCTCCAGAATACAGCATACCATCTCTTCAGTATCTTCAGAATTCTATGTCCTAGGAAGTACATGTGAAAACACAGAACTCTTGTCAAGTTCAAAAGTCTTTGGGCAAAGACAGGAAGCTATTCATGTACAAGAGCTGTATGCAAAATTGAATCAAGCAGTGTGTTGCCGACCTTGAAGTATGGTCAGAGAAATGAGGCACGGGGCAGAATTCAAGGAACAAGGGCTATGGGGACTCTCCTGTCTTAAAATTAAGGGTAATTGACTTAAAGGCCAATGTGGCCCGGGATTTGGACAATCAATCCAGTTAGCGTCTGGCCTGTATCTCTTAATGCTTACATGTACACAGAAGGTATAGTAAGCGGATTCATGACCTCTGAAGCTGACCGTGTCCCAATCTCCAAACATATCACAGGGGCTAACCTTACATATCACAGGGACTTTGTAGGTATGATTAAGGATCTCAAGATAAGGAGAATACCTTTGCTTATCTGATGGGCCCAGTGAAATCAAGAGAAGCAAGTGAGTCAAAGTTAGAAAAAGTGTTATGCTGATGGAAGCAGAGATTGGATAGGGAGAGCAAAATCTGAAAATGCAACTTTTCTTTCTTTTTTTAGTAGATTTATTTATTTAAAAGAGTGCAAGTGCATGAGCAGGGGCGGGCGGGAAGGAGGGGCAGAGGGAGAGAGAGAGAGAATCTCAAGCAGACCCCCTGCAGAGCACATAGCCCCGCACAGGGCTTGATCCCGTGATCCTGAGACCATGACCTGAGCCAAAACCAAGAGCCAGATGCTTAACTGACTGAGCCACCCAGTCGCCCCGGAAAGTGCTGCTTTTTGATGCTCCTGCCGCTTGCTTCAAAGATGGAGGAGGGGCTGCGTGCCAGGGAATGTCGGTGGCCTCTAGAAGCTGGAAAAGCAAGGAAACTGAGTCTCCAGTAGACCCTCCAGAAGGAACACAGCCCTACTGACCCATTCTGGATGTCGGACCTCCAGAACTAGGAGATGATAAATTTATAGTTTGAAACCTGGTCTGGGGAAATGCATTACATTTTAGGACATAAATACCAAAGGTTTCCCAAGTTGCAATGAGAAGAACCACCTGGCTCTTTCCTGCTCCTGATCTCATGCCCAGTGGGGGTCCGGGTCTCTCTAATGGTTGTAGAATGCACAAAAGAACATAAAACGTTTATGCATCCTAATGGTAGGACGTAAGATATAAAAGTGCTTAAGGGAATCAGAACCATTGTATTAAGCTTTTAGTGTTAGGAACATGTAAAAACTTGATAGCTTATATAATTGCCATGACTTTAGACATTTGAACTATAAGTGCGGTAGCTTATAATGCTAATTTACAATGTGTCATTGAGTACTCGATTTAAATTTGTAATTTTAAGTTGAAGCCATGTTAGATTAATTTTCCATGATGGGATAATTAAAAGAACTTCAAGGCCACTGATTTATGTAATATTTATATTACGTGTTTGCATTTATAAAAATTTAAGTATGCAGAAAGACTTGCTTAAGTCAGATAACTGAAGGACTTAAGACAGAAATACATTTCATGAGATGCCTAAATACTACATAAAATATTTGATGGTTTTTAACTGACAATGAAGAGATGAAGCCAACATTATAAGTTTTTTTTTTTTTAAGTAATAGCTAAAAACTGGACTGATAAATAATGGAATTTCTCAGCTGCCTCCAAAGATTAAGAACTAGGTTTTTGGACTTGTAAATGTAATAAATTGAATATTGGTTGTCTTTTTAACACACAAACACCATCCTGGGCCATCTTGCGACACTTGTAACAACAGCTTGTAAGGCACTGGATCCTAAGTCCTAAGTGTCACAATACCAGTCACCCAGTAACTGGTACAATTTCCACACAAAGTTACATTTTATTCTCTTCCCCGTTATAACCAGATGCCCCACTTCTACGTACTTTGAATATTTGCTCCTTTGTCTTGATAGAATATCATTGTGACTAATGATGTTGTAAATTGAGCTGCGTCATCTTCTGAACACAAAACATGTGCTTAAGGCTATAGCAAAAAGTTCTTCAAATTTCTTAGGAAAAAAACATCAACATTTGCTATTTTTAAAAGGTAGTCTCCGTGGAAAAACCTAAATTTATGATCTGGGTTATTTTTAATTTTGAGGTACATATTTGAGGAGAGTAGTCAAATCTTTGCAGGGCTTAGGGGCTCTCAAGGTCTTAGGCCCATCTTGCAGAATCACCTCTAAAATAAGCCAAAAACATTGCACAAGCGCTAACAGTGCAACGACCTAGATTGGAGACCAAAAGCCAGCACAGGACTGCTCCTGCACAGGACCGCTCCTGCCACCTGCTGGTGACAGTTGGAATTTCCCCGCACGCAGGGTGAAGGGAATTTCCCCGCACGCAGGTGGCAGGCTTTTATGGGGACCCTAGCAGGTTTGTTTGTAGCTGCATAAAGAATTTCTGACCATTTTATTTAAAACGGCAACACACTTACCCCGGGATACAGGGCTCGCTCTGTTCCTCTTCTCCCTTTATTTCTTCCTCTGGTACTTCTCCCCATTCCACATTGGGTTTTGTTTGCTATTTGTTACTACCATATCAGAAGAGAAAGAAAAGTAGAAGCAGGAAGGCAAAGGGAACAACAGCATGTGTGAAAGCTTTGGCTATGAGAGCTCTTGATGCTGATGGAATGACACGTTGGGCCACGGTCATACCTGGGGGCCATGGTGGCCAACGGAGTCGGATTTACTATTGGGAAACCATTGTGGAGTGGTTTTGTTGGGTCTTTGCTTCTTGTCCATCTGTTACCACTACAATGTAAGCTCCAAAGGGCACAGATTTTTATAGGTTTTGTGCACTGCTGCTGGCAGAAGCTGCTAATTTTCCCATCAGCCATCCTTCCCTTCATCCTATTGTAATAGACACCTCGCCTGCCCGTAGCCTTTGCTGGTACATGGTGGCTTGCTGGGGAGCATTTCCCAGCTTCTCTTGCCACTCGATGAGGACATGCACTGAAGCAAATGCCAATAAGTGGGGAATAAAAGTCATTCTTTAACTTCCAGATCTTGCTTGATGACCTTAAGATGATTGCTCCCTTCCTGCAGGCTAAACACAAATATGATGGGGACGAGCCATGTAAGGACAACACCTTTGAGAATGGCTAAGCCACAAAACCAAAGGAGCCCAAGTTCTCTGATGACATACAGAATCAAGTCACCAATCAGATAGGACCTGTGCATGGTGAGGAGAGAGAAATAAATATCCATGTTATTTTGGGATTTCTTCCTTATAAAGCCTCTGTTATGAACTGAATTGTGCCTCCCCAAAAGTCATATGTTAAAGCCTTAACCCCTAATGTGGCCACGTTTGGAGATATGGGGTGTAATCAAAATTAAATGAAGTCATAAGAGTGGGGCCCTATCCAAGAGGACTGATGTCCTCATAAGGAGAAAGAGAGACACCAAAGATCTCTTTCTGTCTCCGTGCTCACACTGAGGTTAGGCCCTGTGAGGGCTCAGTGAGAAGAGGCATGTCTAGGCATGTTTAGGAGCCAGGAAGGGACCCTCATCACAAACCAACCCAGGCGGCATCTTGATCTCGGACTTCCAGCCTCCGGAATTGTGAGAATAGATTCCCATTGTAAGCCACCCGCTCTGTGTATTTTGCTACGGAAGCCCTAGTGGACTAATACAGCCCCTAGCCTGTACCCTTAACGAATACACTGCTGCACTCCCGATGCCTAGCTTAGGCCTGGAAATAAGCAGATGCTCGATAAGTATTATTTGGGTAAATGAATGAATGAAAAGAATAGAAAGACAGTATTTAATTTGTACAGTGCTATAAAAATGTTAAAAACCCACAGACTCTAAAAGACAATATCTGTCCATTCTGCCACCTACGCATTCATCTTTGTATCACCCTGGCTGTATTTGTAGGCAAATGACTTTCCTTCCTGCAGTCCACCGTCAATCTATCCACTGTCACCATCTGTTCATTTTCCCACCTCCGTCACTCTATAATTTTCCACCATGACAATAGTCACAACCCTTGCCCAGATCCCATTATCTCTTACTTACTTTGTGCTAATTGCTTCCAAACCACTCCCTCTCCTCTCTGTACTTGAACCTGTCACAGAGACTTATAGTTGTCTCTCTTAAACTCATTTTGCCTTCTTTCATAGGAACAGATCCCTCGTTTTATTCAGATTGGCAATGTACTCTGTGAAACAACCTGGTTTCTCTACTGCTCCTGCCAGCTAGAAGCTGTAAGTGGAATTTGTTAAACGAGGCTTCTGGAAAACCTTTTTAAAAGCAAGACAGCTGGGGCCAGGCCACTTTTCCTCCCCTCCATTCTTCCTGTCTGGAATTTGGGAGTGATTGCTGGAGCCTTAGCAGCCATATTGAACTACGGAGGATTGAGGAGACAAGATAGAGAAAGAAACTGCACCTGAGGATTCCATGGAGCTGCCATACCAGTCCGGGATTGCCTATCTCCAGGGTTATTTTACATAATAGTAAAACACTGTTGTGTTGAAAAGTGAACACACTTTTTAATGTATAAGACATTGTAGTCAGGTCTCCGAAATTAGCAGTTGAACGTTAATTCCTAACTGAAACAGTTCATGTCTTCACTGTTGGCCATCAGTTTAAATTTGCTGATGCACAGTTTGAAGGCAGTTATTTTAATACCATTGATGCAGGATGCAGGGCTGAAAAGGTCTTCAGAAAACAATCTCACAAAGTAAGTAGGAGGACTATCAATAGCCTCATTTTATGAAGTGAAGAAACTAAAGCTTAGAATCAGACAGTTAGTAGATGTCAGAAGAAAGACTAGAACCCAGGTCTCAGACAATGCTGAGGGTCGATAAGGGGTGGGATCCTGGTGTTAGCTATAGGATTTGAGTTTGCCCACACATGCAAACACACACACACACACACACACACACAGTTGGAATCTAGAGTAGATACACTCTGCTTTTGTCTGTCTTTATACTATCTATCCTTCTCTGATAACAAAACCCCTTCCTCTGGGAACTTCCCTCCAGCCGAAGCTGTCAATCACCTGACTCTAGATGGTACATGACATCAGCCCCCTCAACAACATGACTGGCCCAGAGGTGGACCCATAATCCAATCAGAGCCAAACACAGGTGTTTGGGGACTGCCACTTACTCACTGTACATGAACTTCTGCTTGGTGGTTATGAGGAAGAGCTAAAAATTTAGAGGAGGGGCTGGCATATGGTGGATGCCCACTTACTATTTGCTGTTTATCTGACATCTTTGGAAAGCTCTTATTTCCCTGGATACCATTAAGTCCACAGAGTAGAAACTCCTGCCATATAAAATTAACAATGAAGCCCCCAAGCCCACTTAAATCTCCTGTTTTATTTGTTCATTTGTCCCCCATCATACAGACAAGAGAGTAGTATCTCTCTCAGAACCACTTCAGCTGATTTGAATGGTGAAAAAGCAGACCTTGGGGACAGTCCCCGTCCCTTATATATCTCTGGAGTGGCAACCGTGATCGATGGGATTACGAAAATATGTCTTGCTTCTCAATCCAACAATCTTAAAAAGTTGGACATATTTTCATTCCAACTTGAATCAAGAGTCCAGAAACCATGTAAAACACAAATGTTTGGATGTGCTCATGGTATTTATTCATAGTATATTTTCACAATGTATTAATAAACGAGAATAACACATTCATACACTGAGTATAACCTCTTCTGGAGCACTCTGGAGTTTGTTTGGGGTTGGAGGTTACTGCCAGGTTTTTTCCAATCTCTTTGGGTTGTGGAGGTGGGCTGGATTTCTCAAACCGAGCACCTGGCATGGGCCACTGGCAATGACTTCCCTTCAATCAGGTCAGAAGGTCAGAAAGATGACTTCAACTTCCATTTTAGAAATAAGTTACAAACAGTTGGTTAATGGACAATCAGAAAGATTCAGGTGTCTTGTACTCCACAGTTTATGTCTTCTCACAAATGCTGATTGCGGTAGCAGCCATGGACACTGGCGGGGTCTTAGGCTCACGATCTGAAGAGAAGTCATGTCACCAGCCAATGTGTTAATGCTGTGACATGCCGGTAGCAAGACAATTGTGACGACTAAAAACTGGTTCTGAACTTCTCCAGGTGTGCTGGGGGTCCTGAAGGTCATCCCATCCTGAGCACCCTCTGTCTTGCAACCAGTAAACATGGACACCACTTTAGAACATCTTGGCAAAATATCGAGAGAGTCCCACTTTCTTAGTATCACTCTACAATGAAGCTGCTTTGGAGTAGCCTCCATTTAACTTCGGAGAGAGCATGGTGCCAAGAACTGAAGCAAAGTATTAATAACGATAACAAAATAAAGAACAGAGTCCACCTCTCTTCCAAAACAGGCATGTCCAAAAATAAGGATAAACAAGCTGGTCTTACTTTTCCAAGTGATTCTGTCCATTGCAAACTGTCCTTCCATTCCTCCCTTTTATTAAAAATGTTTACATTTCTGAGTCTGATATCACTTAAGTATATACAATATATAGCACCAAGGCAGCAATCTTTTTTTCCCAGAGATCACATGACACTGAATAGACAGTTAACATCACTAATAGCTGCAATGATCTGTGATGTTACTACGTTACTAATTGACGGATACTTTCCTAGGAATGCCAAAATACACTTACAGGACCCTTGTAGCACCTTGATGGCAGCTAGGTTGTTTTAAAAAACAAAAACAAAGTACAATTTTTAAAAAGGAACAGCAGAATATTTACAGATAGAAAGTAAACAATAATGTACCGTGATAATGAAGGATCACTTCTGTCATAGTACTACATATAATGTAGAGTACGTAAAATGCAGTGATCTGACTGCAGGGGACAAATTATGCAAAAGGCAGTCGTAATAGAATCATTTTACGTACAAAAATATTACATCACAATAAATAATTTCAAACATAAATATTAAACTTTACATCATTAGGATATTCCACATATACACACACACACATATACGTGTATGTGTGTGTGTGTCTATGTATATATGTGCATATGTACACACACACCCACTCATACAAGTCTTCACACACACACACGCACGCACACAAATTTCAGGTGGAGGTATTGCATTACTATCCTTCATCCATCCCATAATGACTTCCTCTTCAGAGCACCTGAAAATGAATAAGTCACACAAGAAATGTAAACCATCTGTCTCAAATGTCATACAGCAGGCAAGATCACTTTTTACATACAGGATCTTAAAAACGACGCTACTTTGTCTAGATTTTAAAAGTGACGTATGTTTGCTATAAGAAACATGAACATTTCTGGGGAGCATAAAAAGAATAAAATAATAAACTACTAGCCTGAAATCTCTCATGTGAGATACTGCTCTTCAAATATTGGTCCATTTCCTTCCAGTTTTTTTCTAGACACACATGTACATATCATGTATATATAATTCACTCAAATTTTACTGCCTATAAACACATACAAAACTATTTTGCTAGATATAAAATATGTAAAATACATATAAAATGAGGATCTCTAGTGGATTCCTGCTGACTTTGCCTGTCTCCATCCCATCTCCTCTTTTCTGATAACAAATTCCCTCTTCTTCCTCTTCTAAATGAAGCTGTAGATCACCCAACTCCAGCTGGGTACATGATCTCAGTCTCCTGGACCTTGTAATTGGTTCAGAAGTACCCATGCAACCTAGGAGAGCCTGAGTTCTTGTGTAGAATGGGCGCTGGAGGTGAGCATTTATCTGGGGCCATGAACGGCAAAGATGATGTAAGCCTAGAGCTGCCAGAGACCAGGGAGTGGGGGAGAGGTTCTGAGAATGAAACAAGCCTTGCTGACTGATGGGAGAATGAAAGGGTCTTGATGATCCTGTTTGAGCCTCTGGATCCAGCTATGTTTGAAGCTAGCCCACTACTTGGATTTCTCAGTTATTTAAGGCACTACATTTCCTTTTTTTTTTTTTTTCCTGTTGCCTCTTGCAATAGAAACAATCCTAATGGAAGATCATCATTTTGAATATGAATGTTTAATGAAACAGTGAAATACCGATACATAAATGTCAAGTAGGTACTCCTACGTCAGGATCTTAAAGAGTCCTACGGGACGATGGGCTGCCGAAAGGTTGAAATAAATTGCAGAAGGGTCCTGGGATTGACTGAACTCATCCACTGTAGCTGAAGTCACGGCGATGAGACAATGAGAGACCAATCCAGTCCTCTGCCCAGCAGAGGGAGCACGTGCCAGCATACAGAGGTTAGACCAGGCACTGTCAGACTTTATCATGCATGACTCTCCTGTGCATTTGTTAAAATACAGATTCTGATTTCGCAGGTCTAGGGTAAGGCATGAGAGTTTGCATTCCAAAAAGCTCCCAGGTGATGCTGATCACCCTAGTCCTCGGATGACACTGTGAGTCACATGTGTGTTGAACAGCACATTAAGCAAGAGCCCTGGCTTTGGGGTAGAGCACTACCCCAAATGGGTTCTGCCAAAGGAATCGACTAGGCAAGGACTTGCCTCTGTGGGCCTCAGCCTCTATCTGTAAAATGAGGATAAAGCCCCATCTTGTGGCTTTATTGTCAGGATTCAGTGAACTAATGCCTGCAGGGTGCTCGGCTCGGTGCCTGACACATAGTCAGGGCTCACTGAATGCCATTAATATCACTCTTGAAATACTCTCAGCCAGCATCTCAAACATGAATTCATAGGTCACCTGAATCAGAACTCCCTGTATTCAAAATACAGGTTGTTAGATGTGCCAGAGACCAAAGGACTTCTAGAGATGGAGTCCAGTAAACACCTTGGGTAAATACTGCAGAGGGATCTGATGTACAAAGCCCAAGGACCTCACCTCCAAGGGTGCAGCAGAGACAACCTCAATCACATGAGGGCGGGTGAGCAGGAGAGAAAAAGGTAGAACAGTACTGAGTCACTTTCGAGGTCCTTCAAGGACAGGTTAGGACCTGTCTGGGGGGGCAACTGACTAGCCCCCATTTGCTAGTCATTAGTTTACAGAAAGAACAGGAGAGAGAGAGAAAGAGAGGGAAACATGGGACTTACTTACCTTAACTATAATATTTGGACCTCCAGGCCGGTGCCAGAGGACGGGGTACATTTTCCACAGTAACCACCACATTTTCCTATGACTCGGGTTCCATCCTGCAAGAAAATGCATGTGCTCAGACTACCTGCTGGGCTAGCGTTCCCAGGGCTGCCACTGGCTTTGGGAAAATCTCTCGTGCATGCACAGGAGGTACTAGACGCAGAGCCTAACATCCTCATGTGATCTACAACAGGGGCTGACAAACGAGGGTTTGTGGGCCCGTGCAGCCTGCCACCTGTTTCTGTATGGCCCATAAATCAGGAGCAGTGTTTACATTTTTAAATGGTTGGGAGGGAGCAAACCAAGAATAATATTTCCTGACATGTGAAAATGATGGGAAATTCAAATTTCAGTATCTGTAATAAAGTTTTATTGGAACACAACCCCACTCATTCATTCATTTAACGTCTGTGCCTGTGCTCAGGCTCCCACAGCAGGGTGAGTAGTGGTGACAGTTCTCATTGCTTTACACTGCTACTCAGCACACTGCAAATCATGGAGACACCCTTGTAACTTGGCAGTGTTGTGGATGCTGTGCGTATTGCCGTATCGAAACATTTTGTTTTATTTTGTTACCAGCATATACCATCATGTCAGAACCCGAATACAAAAGTGACTTTGAATGTTGCTCTTTTAAGGCACCTTGGCATAGGAAGTTATTCTCTTATCAAAATGAAATGTTTCTCATGCAATGACACCACAGCCATGCGAGAAAAATACAGAATACACCAATGCTACCAACCTCAGCCTCATCACACATTCCCAACTCAGTAGGAAAGCAACAGTCACACATTTAGAAAATTTACAACTGACGATCTCTTCACAGTGTAATCTCTTCCTCACAATAAAAAATGAAACTGAGTAAAAATAAACAATGAAACTGACTACATTTCCAAGTGGCTGATGTGTTAGCCAAGCAGGGAAAACAGTGTATATACCCCCAGGCGAGTTAAGGACGTTTTGTTTCATTGAACAGCTGAACAAATGTGTCCAGAGAAAACACATTGTTCAAGACTATTATCCTTTCCATAGGAACAGGTGCTTGAGAAGTTGATGATACTGAAAGCAACATCAATAATCACTTAAAATGCAAGGCACATAATTTTGGGTGGTATTTTCTGACACTTGACGAGTTGATGGGTGGATAGTATCGATATCATTCTGTTGTCTATTTGAGGAGGTGATGCCGAGTCTGAAGTGACTCAAAAATTAGCTTCTGTGAAGAGTCTGTGTGGAATGAGTTCAGGCAAGAAAGCTTCAAAGACACTGAGGAAACACTAGTGTCAAACAGCTGAAGTGGAATCTACCAAGACGTGTTGGCAACTGACAGTAGTAAAAAATACGTAGATGGCATAGAGGCAAAGATGGCGGAGGAGTAGGGGACCTTATTTCAACTGGTCCCCTGAATTGAGCTGCATATGTATCTGAACACTCATGAAATCAGCCTGATATGTAAGAAGATATCTCTGGTGGTTGGTTTCAAGGTGTGAAGTGGGGAACGTGATCTGCCCGTGATTCTGCGGGCAGATATTAGAAGATAAACAGAAAGGGGAGGAAGCCTCCTGGATCCCGTGCCGCCAAAGCACCAAAGCCTCCTGTGCTGGGGACCAGGCACAGACTCAAAGACTGGTACCAGCGGGGAAAGGGCTTTAGGGCAGGCCCCCAGACTGAACTCTGGAGCTGTGGGGGGCACACGTGTGAACTGGGGGCAGCTGGTGGTTTTAGAAGGACAAAGGGCAGAGACATACCTGGACCTGGAAGCGAGGGCTGAGAGCACTGCTGTGGGGTGCAAAACCCAGGACTCTGCGGTTTTTAGCAGCACAGACAAAAAAGGAGGCAGTATGGCTTGGAGAGCTCACTGGAGAACAGGCTGCTATCTCTCTGCTCTGAGACAGAAGTTTGATATGGTGACTTCTCCTCTGACTCTTGGAAGAGATGCAGAAAGCTGCCAGGGGAAGCCACCAGAGAAAACCACCAGAGAACAAAAGCCCCCCAAACTGGTTTTTACTGAGCCCATCCCCCACACAGGGGGCAGGGCAACTCTGTCCAAACAGGGTTGCCTGAGTAACAGTGTGTCAGGCCCCTCCCTCAGAAGACAGGCTGGAAGAACAAGAGGCCAACAACCCTAAGGTCCCTATAAAACAGGTGCATCTTGCCTGGGTTGCAGTGAATAATCTGCACTCTGTACATTCCCTCAACCACCCCTCAATAGAATGGCTAAGAGGAGGAACCCCCAACACAGGAAAAATTCAGAGACTGTGACCTCTGCCACAGAACTAATGGATATGGATATAAGCAAGATGTTGGAAATAGACTTCAAGGTAACAGTCGTGCAGATAATAACTAGGATGGCTAAAACTATCAACGCTAACATAGATTCTCGAAGGGCAGAAATGAGAGTGGATCTGGCAGAACTTAAAAATACTATTAATGAGCTCCAATCTAATCTAGATTCTCTGACAGCTAGGGTAAACACAAGGCAGAAGAATGAATTAGTGATCTAGAAGACAAACTGATAGAAAAGAAGGAACAGGAAGCGGCCTGGAACAAACAGCTTAAAAACCATGAATACAGAATTAGAGAAATAAACGACACCATGAAACAGTTCCATGTCAGAAGTATTGGGATCCCTAAGAGGGTGGAGAGAGAGAGAAGACCAGAAGATCTATTTGAGCAAATCATAGCTGAGAACTTCCCTAATCTGCAGAATGAAACAATCATTTGTGTCCTAGAGGCAGAGAGGACCCCTCCCAAGATCAAGGAGAACAAACCAATGCCCCAGCATGGAATAGTAAAACTCACAAATCTTAGAACCAAGGAAACCATCTTAGGGGCAGTGTGGGGGAAGAGATTCCTTACATACAGAGAGAGGAACATCAGAATAATGTCAGACCTGGCCACAGAGACCTGACAGGTCAGAAAGAGCTGGCAAGACATATTCAGGGTACTAAATGAGAAGAACATGCAGCCAAGAATTCTTTATCCAGCAAGGCTGTCATTTAGAATGGATGGAGAGATAAAGAGCTTCCAAGACCAGCAAAAACTGAAAGAATATGTGACCACTAAGCTGGCCCTGCAAGAAATATTAAGGGGAGGGTGTCTAAAAAGGAGAAAGACCCTAGGAGTGACATAGAACAGAAAATTACAGAGACAATCTATAGAAACAAGGACTTCACAGGCAATATGATGACAATAAAATTGTATCTTTCAATCATCATTCTCAATGTGAATGGTCTAAATGCTTCCATAAAATGGCATAGGGTTACAGATTGGATAAAGAGACAGGATCCACACATATGCTTTGTCTACAAGAGACTCATTTTGAATCTAAAGATACAGCCTGAAAGCGAAGGGATAGAGAACCATCTTTAATGCCAACAGACCTCAAAAGAAAGCTGGGGTAGCAATTCTCATATCAGACAAATTAGATTTTAAGCTAAAGACTGTAGTTAGAGATACAGAAGGACTCTATAGCATTCTTAAAGGGGCTATCCAACAAGAAGATCTAACAATTGTAAATATCTCTGCCCCCAACATGGAAGCAGCTAATTACATAAGCAAAACCGTTAATGAAAATAAAGAAACATATTGATAATAATATGTTAACAGTAGGAGACCTCAACACTCCACTCTCAGCAATAGACAGATCATCTGAGCAGGAAATCAACAAAGAAACAAGAGCTTTGAATGACACACTGGACCAGATGGATCTCATAGATATATACAGAACATTCCACCCTAAGACAATAAAATACTCATTCTTTCTTGAGCACACATGGAACTTTCTCCAGAACAGACCCCATACTGGGTCACAAATCAGGTCTCAACTGATACCAAAAGACTGAGATTATTCCCTGCATATTCTCAGACCACAATGCTTTGAAACTGGAGCTCAATCACAAGGAAAAGTCTGAAAGAAATTAAAACAGTTGGAAGCTAAAGACCCTCCTGCTCAAGAATGTTTGGGTCAACCAGAAAATCAAAGAAGAATTTAAACCATTCATGGAAACCAATGATAATGAAAACACATCAGTCCAAAACCAATGGGATACAGCAACGGTGGTCCTAAGCAGGAAGTACATAGCCATCCAAGCCTCACTCCAAAAAATAGAAAAATCCCCAATACACAAACTATCTTTACACTTTACGAACTGGAGAATCAACAACAGATTAAGCCTAATCCATGCATGAGAAGGAAAATAATTAAGATTAGAGCAGAGATCAATGAATTATAAACCAGAGACACAGTAGAACACATCAACAAAACTAGAAGCTGGTTCTTTGAAAGAATTAATAAGATTGATAAACTACTGGGAAGACTTATTCAAAAGAAAAGAGAAAGGACCCAAATTAATAAAATTATGAATGAAAGGGGAAAGATCATGACTAACACCAAGGATATAGAAACAATTAAAAGATATTGTTATCCATAGCTATAGGCCAATAAGTTAAGCAACCTGGAAGAAATGGATACATTTCTAGAAACCTTTAAACTACCAAGGCTGAAACAGGAAGAAGTTGACAACCTGAATAGGCCAATAACCTGTAAGGATATTGAAGCAGTGATCAAAAACCTCCCAAAAAACAAGAGTCCAGTACCTGATGGATTCCCTGGGGAATTCTACCACACATTCAAAGACGAATTAATACCTATTCTCCTTAAGCTGCTTCAAAAAATAGAAACAGAAGGAAAACATTCAGACTCTTTCTATGAGGCTGGCATTTTCTTGATCCCCAAACCAGGCAAAGACCCCCCGCATCAAAAAGGAGAATTTCAGACCAATATCCCTGATGACTATGGATGTCAAAATTCTCAGATCCTAGTTGATAGGATCCAACAGTACATTAAAAGGATTACCCTCCACAACCAGGTGGGATTTATCCCTTGGGAGGCAAGGGTGGTTCCACATTCACAAATCAATTAATATGACAGAACACATTAATAAGAGGAGAAAGAACTACATGGTCTTCTCAATTGATGCAGAAAAAGCATTTGACAAAATACAGCATCCTTTCCTGATTAAAACTCTTCAGTGTATTGGGAAGGAGGGAACATTCCTCAATTTCCTAAAATCCATCTATGAAAAATCTACAGCAAATATCATTCTCAATGGAGAAAAGCTGAGAGTCTTTTCCTTAAGATTAGGAACATGACAAGGATGCTCACTCTCACCACTATTGTTTAACATAGAACTAGAAGTCCTAGCAAGAGCAATCAGACAACAAAAAGATATAAAAGGTATTCAAATTGGCAAAGAAGTTGTCAAGCTTTCTCTTCATAGATGACATATTTTATGCAGAAAACCCAAAAGACTCTACTCCCAAATTACTAGAACTCATAGAGCAATTTAGTAATGTGGCAGGATACAAAATCAATGCACAGAAATCAGTTGATTTCTTATACACTAACAATGTACCTGTAGAAAGAGAAATTAGAGAATTGATTACATTTACAATAGCACCAAAAACCATAAGAATAAACCTAACCAAAAAGATAAAGGATCTATACTCTAGGAACTATAGAACACTCATGAAAGTAATCGAAGAAGAAACAAAAAATGGAAAAGCATTCCATGCTCATGGATCAGAAGAATAAACATTGTTAAAATGTTTATGCTGGGGGTGCCTGGGTGGCTCAGTGGGTTAAGCCTTTGCCTTCAGCTCAGGTTGTGTCTTGGGGTCCTGGGATCAAGCCCTGCATTGGGCTCTCTGCTCAGCAGGGAGCCTGCTTCCTCCTCTCTCTGCCTGCTGCTCTGCCTACTTGTGATCTCTCTCTGTCAAAAGAATAAATAATATATTTTTTAAAAATGTCTGTGCTGCCCAGAACAATCTATACTTCCAATGTCACCTGATCAAAATACCAAAGGCATTTTTCAAAACGTTGGAACAAATAATCCTCAAATTTGTGTGGAACCAGAAAAGACCCCAAATCGACAAGGAAATGTTGAAAAAGAAAAACAAAGCTGGGGGCATCACGTTGCCTGATTTCAAGCTATATTACAAAGCTGTGATCACCAAGACAGTATGGTGCTGGCACTAAAACAGACACATAAATCAATGGAACAGAATGGAGAGCCCAATATGGACCCTCAACTCTATGGTCAAATAATCTCCGACAAAGCAGGAAAAAATATCCAATAGAAAAAGGGCAGTCTCTGCAATAAATGGTGCTGGGAAAATTGGACAGCCACATGCAGAAAAATGAAACTTGACCATTCTCTTCCATACACAGAGATAAACTCTAAATGGATGAAAGGCCTCAACGTGAGGCAGGAATCCATCAATATCCTAGAGGAGAACATAGGCAGTAAACTCTTTGATATCAGCCACAGCAACTTCTTTCGAGACGTCTCCAAAGGCAAGGGAAACAAAAGTGAAAATGAACTCTTGGGACTTCACCAAAATAAAAAGCTTCTGTGTGGCAAAGGAAACAGTCAATAAAACAAAGAGGCAACCCACAGAATGGGAGATGATATTTGCAAATGACACTACAGACAAAGGGCTGATATCCAAGATCCATAAAGAACTCCTCAAACTCAACACCCAAAAAACAAATAATCAAGTAAAAAAATGGGCAGAAGACATGAACAGACACTTCTCCAAAGAAGATACAAATGGCTAACAGACATGAAAAAATGTTCCATCATCATTAGTCATCAGGGAAATTCAAATCAAAACCACATTGAGATACCACCTTATACCAGTTAGAATGGCCAAAATCAACAAGACAGTAAACAACAAGTATTGGAGAGGATGTGGAGAAAGGGGAACCCTCTTATACTGTTGGTGGGAATGCAAGTTGGTGCAGCCACTTTGGAAAACAGTGTGGAGATTCCTTTTTTTTTTTTTTTTTTAAAGATTTTATTTTTATTTATTTGGCAGACATAGATCACAAGTAGGCAGAGAGGCAGGCAGAGAGAGAGGAGGAAGCAGGCTGAGCAGACAGCCTCACGCGGGGCTTGGTCCCAGGACCCTGGGATCATGACCTGAGCCGAAGGCAGAGGCTTTAACCCACTGAGCCACCCAGGTGCCCCCAGTGTGGAGATTCCTGAAGAAATTAAAAATAGAGCTACCCTATGATCCTGCAATTGCACTACTGGGTATTTACCCCAAAGAAACAGATGTAGTGAAAAGAAGGACCACCCGTACCCCAATGTTCATAACAGCTATGGCCACAGTCACCAAACTGTGGAAAGAACCAAGATGCCCTTCAACGGATGAATGGATAAAGAAGACATGGTCCATATATACAATGGAGTATTATGCCTCCATCAGAAAGGATGAATACCCAACTTTTGTATCAACTTAGACAGGACTGGAGGAGATTATGCCAAGTGAAATAAGTCAAGCAGAGAAAGTCAATTATCATATGGTTTCACTTACTTGTGGAGCATAAGGAATAGCATGGAGGGCACTAGGAGAAGGAAGGGGGAAATGAAGGGAGTGAAACTGGAGGGGGAGAAAAACCATGAGAGACTACAGGCCTCAAGAAACACTGAGAGTTTTAGAGGGGAGGACCATGGAGGGCGGGTGACCTGGTGGGGGGTATTAAGGAGGGCATGTATTGCATGGGCACTGGGTGTGATATGCAAACAATGAATCATGGAACACTACATCAAAAACAAATTACGTTGGGGCACCTGGGTGGCTCAGTCATTAGGCGTCTGCCTTCGGCTCGGGTCATGATCCTGGGGTCCTGGGATCAAGCCCCGCATTGGGCTCCCTGCTCAGAGGGAAGCTTGCTTCTCCCTCTCCCACTTCCCCTGCTTGTGTTCCCTCTCTTGCTGTGTCTTTCTGTCAAATAAATAAATAAAATCTTTGAAAAAAAAAAGAATGATGTACTGTATGGCGACTAACATAATTTAAAAAAAAATATGTAGAAGCAGAGAAAGAGTTAGTTGGCCAAATTTACAAAGCTCATAAAAATATAAGATGCTGGGGTGGCTGGGTGGCTGAGTCAGCTAAGTGTCCGCCTTTAGCTCAGGCCATGATCTCAGGGTCCTGGGATGGAGCCCCACATCAGGCTCCCTGCTCAGCGGGGAGTCTGCTTCTCCCTCTCCCCCTACCTCTATGCGCGCTCTCTCTCTCTCTCAAATAAATAAATTAATTAATTAATAAAATCTTCAAAAAAATGTAAGATGTTTGAAGCCTGTAATTACTCATTGTATTAACCCTCAGTAGGCACTCTATGGAAAATACAAGAATCTATCAGGTGTCATCGAATCGGCAGTATCAAGGATGAACATCTTTTGCTCTTGGGGACTTATCCATCATCAGTTTTATAAACTTGGTCAGAACTAGAAGTTGAACACCCTGACTCCTGCCACCATCCAGCAGTTTGATAACTGAGTAATGATAAAGTTTTACTGTGAATGTTTGAGCTCACAGGGCTGGGATTTAAAGGTTTCTGAATGAGAACTGCTCTCCATCACTGCCCTTGGACACTCACTGGCTTTGGACACTAGCTTTTGCTATCGACTTGACAATATTTCCTAGTGAATTGAACTTAAATTTCAAGGCAAGACTTCTACTTATAGGCCCAACTTATACCGTGGTAAAGTCATTGTAATGGCAATTAACATTGTTCCAATCAGAAGTAATGTTAGGCTGCTTTCTGTACTTTCCATTCTACTGAAAGTTAAAACAAGAAGCTACATGTCATGCCACATAAGTTTTTGTGGATATATTTTCTGAGCCTGAGCTGCCATTCCAGCAGCATCTTTTGGACTTTGATGTAAGTGCAAATAAAATATCATACTTCAAAATCCATGTAACAAAGCTTCCATCTTACCTTCATAGCAAGTACCTAATCTGCGATGTAATGACATGCTGAAGGGCAAATACCAAGAGAAAAATCTAACAGAATTCTAGAAATGCTTGCCAAGCCATAAATATGCTCCATGAAAATTATATGGTTTTGGACTATATCAGTTGTGGATATATTTTTTGTATCACTTAAAAAACGTTTATAAAGATGAAATACAGAAAATCCCATCTCTGACCAGCATTAAGAAACACTTAGAACCAATTTTGATAATAGAGAAGTAAGCAAAATATTCAGCTAATTAAGCAAAGTATTTTCCACTCCGAATATTCCATTCTTCTCATTGGTAAAAATGTATGGCAAAAAAATTGAACTCAATTATTATTTTTAAAACTCAATCAATAAAAACTTTATACAAATTTCTTTCCACTCTTGTCATATAAATACATAATATTATTGATTTTGCCTCCTGGCTGGCAAAGTCTAAAATGTTTATAAATAAGCATAAACTATGTGGTTTTTCACAGACGAAGTTTGCTGGCCCTCCAGTCTACTCCTTCTTGCCTCTCCAGATTCATCTTGTGACTCTCCAGATACCATCCTTTCCCTCTACCCGACCCCAGACTTCTGCATTTCTCTGGGCTGCTCTTCTGACACGCCTTTTATCACACAGGGCCTTTGCACATACAATGCCATTCCCTGTAATTGGAACCCTCTTCTGTGTCCCTCTCCCCTTGGTGTACACTGGGTCACCCCACCTTTTGACTGTTAATTTTTTCAGAACCGAGCCCAAGGACCACTCCCTCTCAGACACCTTCCTTCCCCAGTTTCCTGCCACACAGCATCGGGCAAAACTGGGTAATTCATTCTTTACATCTGTCTTCCTGCTACAGTGTAAGCCCTGTGAAGGTAAGGCCTATGTCTTTTTCAATTCCAAGGTCTCCAGAACCCAACAGAGTATGGCTCAGAGTGATACGAAATACACATTTGTTAAATGAATAAATAAATGAGTGAATGGGAGGCTGAAGCTGATGTACACTCTTTGTTTTGACCTGCAATTCAGACTGCTTGGCTAATTCATTCCCTAACACTTGACCATGCCTCAGAGAACTCCTTAATTTACACAGTGTAGCTCACTGTGTAAATTTACCATGTCATATTAGCCACCCTCCACCCCTCCATTCTTGCACAATGTTTGGCATCTTAGATGTTTCACATTTTCCACTGTTGGGAGCAACATTGTGATGAACCCTATTTGTGCCTGCATTCCAGGATATCTTTGGGCTACATTCCCAGAACTGGGTCAAGGTTGTGAAGATTTGCTTCCTATGGCCAAGCTCTGAAAGTCTCTTGCAAATAATGGATCATCTCATTTAAAAAGAAAGAAAGAAAGGAAAATAGCCTTGCCAATTTAACAAATAAAGAGAACAAAATAGTTTCTCTTTGAAAAATTCACTTCCCCTTGATTATAAGTGTTATTGAGATGGAAGACTGATTTCTAAGACCCTAACTGGTCTTGCGTTTAGGGGTTCATATTAGTTCTGGAGCTGGTCTGACACCACCAACCGGATCTGATGCCAGATCATCCTTCTAGCTAGCTCCAGCCTTCTATCTTCTAGAAGGTTCTAGCTAGGAACCTTCTCCACAGGCTGAAGCCCTGGTCTCCGGGCCTGGAGAATCCTGATGTGCTGGAATGTCTTCTGTCTCATCCAAGCTCATGCTTTATCCACACTCTCTCCTGCCCCAGCAGTGCACAGAACCAGGGTCAGACTGACTGGCCTGTACTGCATTTTAAAACAAACTCTCTACGCCTTGGTTTCCTTGTGCATCTGTAAAATGGGGATAATATTTGTCTCCCTTCAAAGGTTTGGTGTAAATGCAAGAATGTACATAAAGTACTTAGCAGACTACTTGGCCAAATGTACGTGCTCAAAAAATATTAGCTATTATTATCATAAAAGTAGTTTTTAGGTGTGAATCTCCATCATTGTCTGCTCTCATGGAGATGAGGAAAAGTCTGGGTAAGTATAAAGTTGCTGATAATGGCTTTGCAATGTTCCTGCTATTTCACTAATTGGGACTCTGTTAATGTGATTTAGATAAAGTCTGAGCGAAAACTCATCATTTTTACTACAGAGTACAAAGAAAAAAAAAACATTAAGAAAATGATTAGCATAAACACGATTGTCATGGAAACAGTGCCTATTTTAGAGAAAAAGGTATATTTCCCAGTATCTTAGTAGTATCCACTCACATACAATGAAACACTAATTATAAATCATTTTTATTTCTTCATTAGAGCAAGCCCTCTAAAAAGCTCTTTCAAATGAGTATTTTCCTAGCTTGGTTTGAGCTATTACATATAATTAAAATGAGTAACTATCTGTTCCATTATGAATAGTTTATATTTCATACTTTTCACTGTATTTTCTGGTTTTCTCGGTCAATATGAACAGGGGAAGTAGGCTCATGTGATTTAGAAAAGTCAGCACATCTTCGTTTGAGGTGTGTTTATGTATATTTCTTTGGAGTGTGCTGGTGGTGAGCTGCCCATAAAACACAGGAGATTATCGATTGATTGATCGATATATACACATATATATACATAGAGTCACATAGATGTGAATATATACATTGCCTAACATTTATTTAATTTATTTTTATTGTTATTATTTTTTAAAGATTTCATTTATTTATTTGACAGACAGACACAGCGAGAGAGGGAACACAAGCAGGGGGAGTGGGAGAGGGAGGAGAAGCCAGCTTCCGGCTGCGCAGGGAGCCCGATGTGGGGCTCCATCCCAGGACCCTGGGATCATGACCCGAGCTGAAGGCAGACAACAAATGACTGAGCCACCCAGATGCCCCTACTGCCTAACATTTAGAATATATTTAAACATTGGGTGCCTGGATGGCTCAGTTGGTTAAGCATCTGCCTTCGGCTCATAGATCCTGGAGTCCCAGGATGGAGTCTGACACTGGGCTCCCTGCTCAGGCCTGCTTCTCTCTCTGCCCTCACCCCACTCTTGTGCTCTCTCTCTCACTCTCTCCATCTCAAATAAATAAAGTCTTAAAAAAAAAAGAATATATTTAAACATCGAACTTCTATGGGAAGGAAAAACACACA
This sequence comes from Lontra canadensis, assembly GCF_010015895.1. NCBI lineage: Eukaryota > Metazoa > Chordata > Mammalia > Carnivora > Mustelidae > Lontra > Lontra canadensis. The sequence goes on from NW_022631028.1 coordinate 1,986,127, forward strand.
TCTGTAAAATGTAGTTTTTCTCTACTGGTCTATAGTATGATTTTTATACTTGTGGATAGCTCGATTTTCATAAGCGATTTGTGGGTTAGGAGGCAGCCCACGGTAGCTGAATGAGAACCGATTCCGTCCCATGTATATACATGCACCCCGCCCTCCACCCCACCTTTATCTCATGTTACCTTAACTCCACTGGTTGTGAATGAGCTAAAAGATACAAATTGAGTCCATCTCCTCTATGACAATACAGAGTTCATTTTTAATTTCAAAGCAATTCCTCAATCTTCAACCCTTCTCCCAGAACAAGGAATGTGGTTCGGGCCTCGGGGCAGGCAGCCAGGCCTCAGAAACATGGGCCCCTAGCCCCTTGCGGACCCCACAACTTCCCCAGCCATGCAAAGTAGCACAGAGACTCGGGGGGCACCTCTTCCATGTGGCCTGAAGTGAACCTCCCCCTCACCCCCTCGGCTCTCAGGACTGTTCCAGAACCTCCTCCCAGACAGAGGGCCGGAGAACAGCTCGGAAAATGGGTCACGTAGCTGCACAGGACCTGTGGATGGGGCCAAGGGCCCTTTCATATCCTGGGTGCGTTCTTGAGTTGAGGGTGCATGGAATGTTACTGGCAGAAGAGCTCGCTTGGCATTTCAGCATGGTCTCTCCCGTCTCACATCCAGGCCATGCTCCCCTTTCTGTCTGTCTGTCTGTCCCTCACCCACAAGCAGAGTAGAAACTCACTAGTTCCTGAGCACAGCAGGGGAAGGTAAAGCACCCCCCGGGGCCAAGGGGGTGTCAGAAAGCACCAGGGACAGAAAGTCCATGGTGCTCTGGGTGCCAGCCAGGTCCAGACTCAGCCCCCACTCAGGCCACTGTTCCCTGTCCTTCCACTTTTCCATCTCAAGCAAGCCTATTTCCTCTGTCACCTTGGCCAGCTTCTAAAACCTGACTGCAAGCCTCAGGGCAGGGAAGCGGGATAACACTGAGAGCTAACAACTATTGTGGGCATGCTGTTTGCCTCGGGACATCAGACAACTTTTGGACCCTACTTCCTATAGGCCTTAGAAGAACCCAACGATGATCCTCATTTTACAGATGTGAAACCACACCCCCCCCCAGAAGTTAAACACCTTGCTCAAGAGCTAGTAAGTGAGGGAACAGGCAACCCTACTTGGGGGGTCTGCGAGCTGAACCTCTGTTCTCTGCAGCCACTGGGAGCTCTCATTTCAGCATCAGGGGCTGCCTGCTGGCACTCGGGCCTGGGATCCCTGGGCCAAAGCGACGTGATGGGCTTACCCTCACCCACCTTCTCAAACTCCCTTTCCAGATAGGATGAGAAAGCTGGGGAAAATGGGGTTTAATGCATGCCATTTGCCCAGTAAGTGTTGCTATTTCAATCATAAAAGTACTTATTCATATTAGTTAAATATAGGAGAAGTATCTTTCCAGGACACCTGGAGAGCCCCCCAGTGAACCTGACAATGAGACTTAATTTTACTGGTTCTTCCTCCTGATGATGAGATAGTGGTTCTGGCAATTAAATTTTCTCCTGGTTGTGACTAGAGTTTCCCCATAGTTCTGCTTGGGGAAAACATTTTATTGACAACCCGGTTTGGAGAATTGAGATTTTCTATGCCCTTTTCCCTGTAGCTTCCAGTAGAAAAGGGAAAAGAACTATTTTCTATGCCCTTTTCCCTGTAGCTTCCAGTAGAAAAGGGAAAAAAAAGTAAGGAGTGATGATTTGAGGCTGAATCAGAGCAGGGCCGTTTGGATAGGAGAGGACTGGCTAGGGTCTCAGAGCCACAGAAGACCAAGGCCTCAGTGCCTCGGGAACACGGTGGCAGGTAATGGTGAGAGCAGGAACTTATCCAGTTTGGCAAACTGTGTTCCATTACATGGAATACTGGTTATTCAGGGAAATTAAAAGGTCCAATTTTGAAGGGAAGGATCTGGGGTTGATTTAACCCGGTCAGTGGTCCTCAAAATGTGATCCTAGGCCAGGGACATCAGCACTACCCAGGAAATTGTTGGAAATATACATTTTGAGCCCCTCCTGAGGCTGGCTGTGGTTTTCTTTCATTTGTTTTGGGGGAGAAGGGCAGACGGAAAGGCAGAGAGAGAATCCCAAGCAGGCTCCACGCCCAGTGCAGAGACAGATGTGGGATTCGAACTCACCACCCTGGAGGTCATGACCTGAACTCCCTAGGCACCTGAGGCTGCCTGTGCCCTGCAGCTGATGAATGTCACAGGTGATGCTGATACACACTCGGGTTCCAGAACCACTGATTTAGGGGAACACTGGTTTGACATTTCTCAGGGCTGCCAAGGGTTATGGAAGACTCTGACCTAGCTCCCGGGGTTCATAAAGAGTGCTGGACAGACCCTGGAGATTAATTTTAAGCTCAGGCTCTTTGAGCTGTCATATAACACCAAGATTTAAAAAAAAAGGAAAACGCTGCCAGACAACTGTCAAACCGACTCCCTGTAGCAAAGGCTAACTCCCCTCCCCAGGCTTGGGAACCGGCCAACAGATCTTTGCAGGATGGAGACCATTCTCTCCAGCAGGTGGCGCTCCCTGCCACAATAATTTTTAGTTTCGGGATGAAAAGAGCCGTGTTGATAATGGGCTAACAGGACTGAAACTTATGTTACATAGTTTACAAGGATGGTTTCCTACGAAATCATGCCTCATGTCTGACCATTTGGGAAGTTAAGTTTTCTGTTCCTCTGAGCAACTGCTCCATAATATGTATGGACCGTGAGGGGTAGTGGCAGGGGAAGAACATAATAATTTGGGAGCACCTGCTAAAGCACGTGTGTGGTCAGCTATCTTTACTCCTTTCAGTGCAAAGGAAAACATTTAATGATTTATGAGCAATCAAAATGGCCAGTTAGTGAATTAGATATGAGGGGCTGATTGGCTTAGGGGAAAAAAAGGGAGTAAGATGGTTTTTTTTATAGACAAATTTATCCCTGGCAGCTAAAAAAATGGGCACGGGAAATTCTGGGATTTCCCCAGGAAGTCACAAGTGGCTGTTTCTTCCGGGGGGAAGCAGCTTGAATTTCTTTTTTATATTTTGATTTTGATAAGGTTTAGCTAATAAAAATACAGGACACCGAGTCAGATGTAAATTTCAAAGAAATATTTTTTTTTTTTAGAAGAAACACATCCCATGCAATGTTTAAGGCAAGCTTACAGTTAAAAAAAAATGTTGCTTGTTTATTTCAAATTCCAATTTACCTGGGTATCCTGTATTTGAGCTGGCAGCTCTACTTTGGAACGGTACCTGCTTTTCCAGTCCTCGTCCTCATTTTTCCTCCCCTCCCACACTTCTGAGGAGACCCCCGGGGTGGGGGTCTTGGTTGAAGAAGGACTTGGGACCATGGGTCATACTCTGGTAAATTTCCCATTTGTCCACAGGTCAGGTTCCTATCCCAGGTCCTCAGAAGTTCTGAGGGAAGGTTGATGAAGAGGCAGCAATTTCTGCCCTGGCCCTACAAGAGAATTGTCCAGGGAGTTTAAAATTCTAGCCCTGCCTCCAAGGTTCCCATTTGGTGAGTCAGGCTGGGGCGGGGGGAACATGCATTTTAAGCTTTCCCAGGTGATTCTAAGAAACAGCGCTGAGACGCAGTTGCGGAGACCAGTGCTTCTCAAGCTGTGCTGCGCTAATGATCTACCCGGCGACCTTGTTCAGCGGCCCATCCTGCCTGAGAAGCTCTGGGGCCTGAGAAACTGCCTTTGCAATGAGCCTCCGGTGATGCTGGTGCTCCGTTTGGACCACAAGCAGCAAGATTTCAGAGCATGAAAAGCTGGTTAGTGTGGAACCCCTGAGTGTTTCCCTAACTCTCCAGAAAAATCACCTGGTAAGCTATCCCTTTCTTCCAGCCTCTTTTGTATTTCGAGTTTTCTCAAAACAACAAGATACATCTTTTTCTTTAAGTTCACAGAAGGAATCTCACGTTGGCTAACTCAAAGGGTCTGAGCCACACACTCGTAAAAGGCTTCTTCCTGCTTTCAGCTTCCTGGTTAAGCATCCTCTAATTATCTGGATGGTTCACAGGTTTGTGACTCAGGGAAGAATTCACCAGAAAGGAAGCAAGGCTCTTTCTGATACACTCACTTATCCACGCTTCACCTTCAATTTATTTCCTACATTCTCATCCTGACACTTCGCATAATGGTTTGAGGAAATGGGAAAGCACATTCGTTCCTTTAGCACCACCACAACAGACGAACACGGAAGAAGGTAAGAGAAAACAAAACCCATCTGAAGCCACTAGGTAACCTTACCGGGGACTTCTTAATGTCGGAGACAGCGTAATTCCCTTGTGATATCCATCTGGCTGATTCAGTTAAAGACAGGCCGGTTCCGTAAAGGTTGATGCTAAAACGACCCTGGAAGAAATGGCCAATGAAAGAGATTTTTAGTCCACGTGATGTCCTGAGCAAAGGCTACACAGTAAAAGGGACCTTGGGAAGGAGGACATTAATCAATTACGATAGCCACTAATTAATGAGGGTTTTTTTGGAAGGAGGGGCGGAGGTCTGGGCCAGGCACTTTACATGCAGCATCTCATGCATCCTCCTAAGAGCACTATGAAGGGGTTCTCTTCACAGATGGGGAAACTGAGGCCCAGCGGAGGTGATTAACTTCTGCAGGATACAGTGAGAGTCCAACTCACATTTTCCTGACTTCAAAGTCCTTGCTCTCAACCAGCATCATTCTGCCTCCCTAACACAGCAATCCTGATGTTGCTTACAATTATCAGATTCCTTCAGGAACAAAATGCCACAGTGTAATTTTTCTAACAAGATCTCGCTGCCAAAGCTTCCTAGGCTGCAGCTCCCCGCCGCGGCGGAGCTCTCTGCGTACTAAGCGCAACGAGGCGGGACTTCAAAGGAGAAGCGCGTTCTTCGGAACCGCCAGCAGAGGGCGCGCGCGACCCATTCTACACGGCCTGCCGCCGGGCCTCCTCTTCCACGCCCGGATCCCGGATTCCAACCTGCTCCAGGACTCCTTTCAAAACGGGGGGCTCGGGGTTTCCAGGCTCATTTCTTAGGAGCCGCTGCAGCAGAGATTCTCTCTTGCTTTCCCCATCTATCTGTTTCTCGCTTTAAAAAAATGACTCCAACAAGCACTTGACATCATTTGTCAAGGCTTCCTGCCCCACAAGGAGCATTTTCAGAATTTAAAATGTTCTGCACCAACAGGCTCACGGTGAATGCTTCCTCACTCCCTCACTGAACCTTGCCCAATCCCGTACTCTGTCAAAGCAGTCTTTACTAAAGCCAGGGGGAGGAGGGCCGTGAGGTGGAAACTCCCAGCCTGCCAGAGCTAAGTGTAAAAACTTGGCTCTATCCTCCCTGGGGAGGAAATCTGGTACAGAATTTTTTTTTTTTTTTAAGTATCTCAGAAACTCAGTTTGTCCATCTGTAACATGGAAGGTAATAACAGTACCTGCCTCAGACTGCTGCAGGGAGGAGTAAGTGAAATTAACCAAGCAGCACAGGGCTGGTACACAGGAGATACTAAAAAATACCCGTAGCCACTGTTTTTTGTGTTGGCTGTCTGCCTCCAGTAGAACAGTGAGCTTAGCGAGGGGAGGGCCTTGGTATTGCTTTATTTGGATCAGTAATGGTTTCTAACACATGACCAGGCACTTGGTAGATTCCTAATAAATATCCCACCCTGGCTTGTCCTCTCTGACCACCCGGACTAGGCGTACTCCTTGGGTTTCCTTTCCTTTATTAGTACCATTCATATTTTCAGAGTTTAGCAGAGTTTAGAAACCCCTTTGAGGGCTTAGATTCCACGTCTATAACATGGGGACAGGTAAGACTCCAACTCACAGAAGAGATGTGGGGGATTAGTCTGGTCTAAGTTAGTGGCTCTCAACAGGGGACGATCTTGCCCCAGATATCCGCAATATCTAGAGATATTTTTGGTTGTCCTAATGGGCAAGAGTGTGTGTGTGTGTGTGTGTGTGTGTGTGTATGCACGCATGTGTGTGCATTACTAGCCTCTAGAGGGTGGAGACCAGAGATCTTGCTAAATGTCCTGCAGTGCACAGCACAGTCCCTACAACTGAGAATGACCCAGCCCAAAACATCAATAGTGCTGAGGCTGAGAAACTCTGGTGTTGAGGATGGATTTTTCCTAGGACCCAGACTCCTCTACTTTTAACGTGACCTGGGGTGAACAGTTTCCCTTTCCTGAGCCCATCTGTAAAAATGGGTTAGTAACGTCTAACCTGCAAATAGGAGGGAATTATAAGGTGTAATGCACCTAACACCTAACTCATAACCTGGCAGAGAGTAGGTGATATCTTAGAAACACTCTGGAAATTATTTTATGACCGTACTCTACAGATGCCAGCAGTGGCTCTGTCAAGGAGCCTCAACAGGGGTCCACGATTGCGGCCACGTGGAAGCACAAAGCCCTCCTTGCCTGGCCTCCCCAGACATGGGCCTCTCAGAGTGGCACCAGCCCCTCCCTGTCGCACCAGGCCACCTCCTCATCTCACTCTGCTACCTGCCTTGAGGTGGGTATTCACACTCGTTTATAACATCCAGCCCACTTCACTGCCCAGGATCCCTCTCTCTCCCCATCCCCATCCTGCCTCCCATGCTGACAGCCCCCCTACTCCCACCCTGCATGAGAAGGTAGACTGCATCGACTTCCACCTCAGGGTTCTTGGAAGGTCCAGGCTGCTGACCTGGCTTCTAGCCCAAGAACGCCCCCAGTTGCCCTCGGGTCCAGGATCTGAGCTCACGCCACATGCACAGCTAGCTAGACCTGCTGTCTCAGCGCAGGCCATACACCTCAGGGAACAGGAGGTCTTCCTCCTCACTCTCTTCCCACCCTCCCCAGGACCTCCATCTTCTGCTGATAAGGAACACCTTAAGTTGGGGGCCACCAAGAAGTAAAGACTTACTGTCCTCTTAGCTCCAGGCCCCACATCTTTGCCCCCCATCTGCAGGGGGTAGAGGACCCTAGAGGGATAGCTACTACCTCCTGTTGCTGATTTAAGAGAATAAAAGTAATTCAGAGTTATGCGCACGCCAGAGGATCCAGAGAGATTTGCAGAAGATGTGCCTGAGACAAACAGAGGTTTTGCTCTTTGTTGGGACAGAAGGGAAGGCTGCAAAGTCTTGCGTACAAGCCATGTCAGGCGGACACGTCAGCTAGGGTGGGTTTGCTCTCAGACACACTTGAGATGGAGTCCGGCCTCTAGTGAGCACCAGCTGTGTTGGGGCAAGCTACCCAACCTTTTGGTGGCTCAATTTTCTCATCTGTAAGTGAGGGGGGGGGTGCTTCTCACAAGTTGCTGTGGGGATTACATGCTACCGTGACTTAGAAATGCTGGGCCAAGCCTACAGTCTAGGAAACCCTCAATAAATGAGACCAATACCAGCGTCAACCACGATAATGCCACATCCCCAGTGATCAGAATAGAAAACCACATTCTGGCTGCATTTTCAGTTGGGGGCTCACGGCAAACCAGCTCTTACTGCTACACAGATCCCCAAAGCGACATTGTGCATGGGGAGGAAGAAGCAGAGTGGCAAACAGAACGTCCCTCTACTCTGACTTGTGTGCAATGATTAGGTCCCGGGAAGAGCCGTCTGCCCCAAAGCACCTCGCACAGACCTTTCCCCAGAAAACCGATCTGCAACACTCAAGGCTTGAATTCTCAAAATGCCCGATGTGGTTTGAAGAATGGGCTAAGAAAAATACAAATTAGCTTCTCACTAGCCTTTGGGTTTTCTCATTTAGCAACTGCTTGGGGGCCAGATTTAGCAAATCAATAAGTTCATTTGTCTCTGAATTATGAAAAGAAATGAATGCAAATTACCTTTCATTTACTTAAACTTCCCCCAAAGATGCGCACCGAGAAATAAGAAAATCCTCAGACTTTTGAAAGAGGCAGGACAGGGCTCCTGTATTAGCTGTTAAAATGCAACCCATACCAATGGGGTGTTTGAAGTCATCAGCTGCTCTAAAGAAACAGCACTTCAAAAGTTTTCAATTCCTGGGTAATAGAGGAGAGGCCCCCTTTTATCATTATGCCCTTTGTTTATTTTCTTTCTCCCTGAGAGCTTCCTTTTCACTTCTCTAAAATGTTTAGCATTGCTTTCTGAAGCTGGGGGCTGAGAAAACACTTCGTTAAAAGAAAATTCAGATGTGTTTGTCTTTGGATGGTCTCTGTGGTTGGGCGTAAATCCATCCTGGGGAGGCAGTGCCTGGGATTCCAAATGCATCTCCCAGTCCCAGTCGCCAGACTTTTGAAGGCCTGTCGGCAAAGTGGGAAATTCCTGACCCACAGTTTAGCAACAGCCTTGTGAAGACCCCGTATGAACCAGAGCAATAACAGGGGCCAAGTTCTCCTGCCCACGATCACCGAATTCCTTATCCCTTCTCAGGGCAGAAGCTTCTTGCAAAGATTGGTGTCTGCTTTGCAAATTTGGCAGTGGGCTGATTATAATGCCAGCATGTTTCAAAAGGCTAGTTAAAACTCGCCAGGCCTCTAAAGAGGCAAGAAAGCGTGGAAGTATAGTTGGGCAATGCCCCGGCCGTTCAGTGGCTCTGCTAAGGAGGGAATCCAGTAGGAGATGATAAACTTGCACTTCTTCGCCTGAATTACGATACATTTTATACATCGGAGGTAGTGATAAGAATTTTTCTGTAACATGCAATGTTTAGAATTCTTAATGGCTGACCCTGGCGTGGGAGCTCCATTTAGTGACAACATCACGGGCTTGAAACCAGTTACTGGAGTGGGGTCGGGTGGGGTGGGGGAAGGGGACTACTTACACCTTGGAACTGGGCAAAGGCTACAAAGTAGGCTTTTTATTTTCTTCAAGAGCCAGTTAGGAAACAGAGCAGCATGCCACTGACTGCGTAATATTCATGTCATTAACGTCATCATTTGTTTCAGCAAGACCCCTGCCATCCGGCGTCTCACTTACTTTTTTTTTTCACTACTACTACTATTTTTTTTTTTTTTTTTTACTACTATGATAGGTGCATTTTGCTGAATGCAGAAGTTTGGGGGTGTAGCTCTGATCAGTTCCTTGGGAAACACTAGGAATTACAGGATTATAGCTCTGAGCACTGCTGAGACTCTCTCTGGAGGCAGGCGGGCACAGGACCCTTCCCAGGGTATCTCTCTGCACTCCCAGCAGCCAACGCAGCCAAGGGTCCCTAGGGGCAGGGCAGGATGTGGGTCCCTGGTCAGGGGAGCCCCCAGCACGTACCTGCGGGCACTTGGCCGCACTGTAGCAGTCCCCAGCTGTGGCAAAAGGGACAGGGTGCCCTTCGCTCGTCCTGGCAAACTGTAAGTCAGTGGCTGTGGCGTTTCGGAGAAAGGGAGAGGAGAAGGACAAAAAGGTACAGAAGGGACAGGACGGTCACAGGGAGGCAGAAGAGAAGGAGTGTAGCAAGAGAAAGAGTAAGAGGGAGGAGGAGAGGGGGGAAAAAAAATCCAAAGTATCATTAGTGAGCAAATGAATCCAGATGGGCACTTGCTTCTTCCCCATTATATCTGCGGTTGCAAGAGCCTCATTCCCTGGGCTTTATCTGCACAGTCGCTTCACGGTATGGAGGCCAAAAAGGGGGGTTTAAGATGATTTTGGAATCAGTTCTCCTATACCTAAATATGTGAATTACCTCCATTAAATGTAGTGTCCTCAGTTGTCCTGAACACCGCCTCTCAGGCTTAAAGGACAGGAGGAAATAAGCCACAAGAATATTTCCAGCTACTTAGGAGTTCTTCCCCGAGGCTTCATCTGTCCTCCCATGGCCTATGCACTATTATTGCCAAAATGTGCAGCCATTAGAACCCACATCTTGAAAGTATTAATGGCAGTTTCTCAAGTTTGGGGCTCACTTGTAGTTTAAAAAAAAAAAAAGCCAATAAAAACAAGGCTTGTGTTTTTAACCCTCTTTAGAGCTCCCGAGAGCAGCTCTACAAATGGGGACCACAGATCAGGAGGAGTTCAAGTGGGAATCCCCCAAAAGTTGTCACTTGTGGAACGGGATGGAAAAGGCAGCTTTTTACCTTCCTGCCTAGCCTTTCGGGAACAGCAAAAGGCCTTAATCTTCCTGCAGTTACCCACGCTCCGGTGCGAGGGAACTCTGAGTTCTCCATCCTGCAGGGAAATGGGCCCTTGCGGCTTCAGGGCAGAGAAGCCCTGGGTCTTAACTATCTTAACTGGAGTGTTTTTCCTGAGCAGGAAAACCGCAGGCTCTCTGCCTTTAGCCCGCATCAGGCTGGCTGAAACAATAGAAGGATCTGGGTACAAATCAAATTTAATCTCTCTCAAGAGGAAAGCAGTGCAATATTATGGGAGCCATGTTAATGAGGAAAAATTAATTATTCATGATTTCTGTTTTTCCTCTATTCGAGGGAACATGCTTGGATAGCTTAGCTGTCTTTAATCATACCTAGGATTAATGTCCCTAAAAAAATGCAGTGCACGCTAGGGTAATAAATCAGCTCACATGGAGGCTAGTTTAAAAAGGTAAGTCTGGGGGCGCCTGGGTGGCTCAGTGGTTGGACCTCTGCCTTCGGCTCCAGTCGTGATCTCAGGGTCCTGGGATGGAGCCCTGCATCGGGCTCTCTGCTCAGCAGGAGCCTGCTTCCTCCCGCCCTCTGCCTGCTTCCCTGCCTACTTGTGATCTCTCTCTGTCAAATAAATAAATAAAATCTTAAAAAACAAATAAATAAATAAGTAAGTCTGGGGACGCCTGGGTGGCTCAGTCAGTTAAATGTATGCCTTGGGCTCAGGGCCTTGGGATTGAGTCCTGCATCAGGTTCCTTGCTCAGCGGGGAGCCTGCTTCTCCCTCTGCCTGCTGCTCCCCCTGGTTGTGCTCTCTCTCTCCCTGACAAATAAATAAAATCTTTAAAAAAGATATGCTGAAAAAAGGTAAGTCTGTGCGCCATTTTTCTTCCATAAGCCGACAATCAGATAAAATTTGGCATAAGCCCTGCTCCTGCGTATGCTCTGCAAGGGGGAGCCGCGTAGGAGACAGACGCCTGCACACAAGTCTCTTAGCTT